>NC_091194.1:706925-821925 GCF_040958095.1 Procambarus clarkii | reverse complement strand
TTATTCATTCTTACTGTATCCTAGGATTTTCTGTCTTAACACTTTACCAAATCCTTCCACTGTAGGTGGCGGAACTTTAAAACTCTGAGAATTATCACATTCAGAGCTGGATTAGTCAAGTTTTCCAGGCAGTGTTTTGAGTGAATATCAACTGGTCTTGAAATTGTCGAGAATTTGCATACTGTAATTTGTATCCCAGGTCAACACCTGTGTGTGAGCCGGCCAGGTCAACGACCCGTGCCCTCCTTCCTTACATCACACACCACCAACACCAACCTGGTATTGCCCACTCCCACACTCCCCAGTCCACCTCCACACTTGTGACTAACCACACCGGTTCTACGGCATTCCCCCCCCCTCAAACGGAAGTTGGGATCGGTAGAAAACACCTACTCTCTCACAGAATGGGGTGAGGGGGGGGTGACCGCTATACCGAGGCGTGCCTGAATTGCTGTCAGGCTATAACACACACACACACACGAGAGAGCAAGAGATAACCTAAGAACACCATAACAATGCTAGCAATGCAGAAATATAGACTGCAACAACTACATATCTTGTACACGACCCGTTACCTGTTGCAGTGTTTTTACGGCCCACAACTAATCTCCTCAAACCCACATAAACCGGATATCGTCAGCTGCGAGTGCAAGGTTGACCACTCTCAATAAGGACTTGATTACCGCTCTATACACCACAAATGCCAAGCCAGTTCAACACAAACTGAAGGTACAGAAACTCCAGTGGAAGCCTATCCTAAAGGACAATAATTTCGAGACTAGACGTAGAGCTGAGAGGAATGAGTTATGAGGACAGACTAAAGGAACAAACCTTCTCACCACTAGAATGAGAGCATAGAATACAGGAAACGCGGCAACTCCTATTTATACCCACCCAAAACACACAATTATTATATAATATATATATATACATAAAATATATATATAAATTATAGATATACACACACACACACACATACAAAACCAGGTTGAAATGGATATGTGGGCCTGCGGACCGCTCCAAGCAACAGCCTTCTAGATCAAGTTACCACAAGACAAGCCTGGCCCAGGCTGGGCTTGAGGATTAGAAGACGTGCAAGAACCCACTACAGGTAGTAACACGTCGCATTTTCAACGGAATGATCGAATTGGTATAAAAAAATGAAGGTGTTAGATGCAAGGCGGAGTTGAAGACGCGGGAGCCAGGCCTCCCCCAGCACACTCCGGGCCGTGGGCCTCAATATTGGTTTTTTATGTGTAGGATTTGATAGGTCCGGAGCCCCTACCACACCATACCTCGGGGAGACTGTGTAGGCGGGTATAGTGCTCCAGCTGTGCCAGTAGCAGTAATGGTGCTGTGCCAGTGGTGGTGGTGGTGGTGGGGTTGGAGGTTGTGTAACCCTTAGTATGGTGTGGTTTGTGTACACTGTGGTAATGGTGGGTCTTGTGGTAAAGGTAAGAGTGTACTGGTTCAACACGTGTGTGTTGTACAGTGATGCCAGTACTGTGGCTACAGTGTTGGGTGGTGGTGACGGGCGGGAAGGTGGGTGAGTGGTGGCACGGGTAAGCAATCTACGCTGTCTTATATTTCTTGCAAAAAGGTTGTAAAGTCGAAGGACTCTGATGTTCTTAAAGAATGTCTGGAATGTGTTCTGAAAATTGTTCTACTTCCTACGCCCGGCCTGGGGCAAGGTTCATCAGGTGATGATCTGATCTAGTAGGCTGTTGCTTGGAGCGGCCCGCACGCCCACATATCCATTACAGCCTGGTTGTCCGGCACTTCCGGCAGAAACTTATCTAGTTGTTCCTGGAGTATTCCTGCGGTCAGGGTCTTGAACAGCTTATCTAGCTGTTCCTGGAGACTGCTAGATAAGTTGTTCAAGACCCTGGCCGTAGTATTGGAGATAACAAGAGGAACAGCAAATTGAATAATCACCAACCCACTGAGTAGTTCATCATGTGATTGAACACATCGTCACAGCAGCATGTTCAACACCCCTCACCCACTGGGTTGTTCATCTTATGGGTTGTTGTCGGGCTCATAGTCTCGAGTGAACAGATCAGCCAACAATGTGATTAGCATTTACAAACCATCCAACTTAGGTTATCTTGCAGATATATGTACACACACACACACTTCCTAGTAGAATGTACTAGGAGATGTGGTGGAGGCTGACTCCATACACAGTTTCAAATGTAGATATGATGGAGCTCGAGAAGCTCAGGAATCTGTACACCAGTAGATTGACGGTTGAGAGGCGGGACCAAAGAGTCAAAGCTCAACCCCTACAAGCACAACTAGATGAGTTCAAACACAAGAGGGAGAGGGAAGGGGAGGAATGCAGCTGCGTGTGTCTAGTGAGAGAGACATAGGATATAAAGGAACAGATTAAATAAAAGAGGTTTGGCATGTGGATGGAAGGGAGGGGGGAGAGGTAAGGGTTGAGGAAAATCAGAAGAGTGAGCCAAAGGAGAAGAAACAAATATAAGAAAAAGGTACAGGGCAAAGTTGAAATAAAAGGAGGCAAGAGGCCTAGCGTTAGCCTTAAACATATAATGGTGGTATTCTGTGGCTCCAACAGTAGTTCTTAGTCAAGAGGGAGCCCGCGGCAGGAGGAGGGCGCTGTCAACAGGGGTCCGGAGCCAATTGGGGTCCCCAGCTAACAGGAAGACCTGACCAACGGGGGTCCCTCGCTAACTGCAGACCCCCGGCCAATAGGTCTCAATAAGCAGTGGTGTTTGTGCCTACAGTTCCGTATACATCATCGCCAGCTGCCTCGGGCAATACCACTGTTGTTCTCTCTAGTCTGGTGCGCTAACCAGGCTCCGGTGCGCAGACAGATGAGAAAACCAGGCTCCGGTGCGCAGACAGATAAGAAAACCAGGCTCCGGTGCGCAGAGAGATGCGGAAAGACGGTTCCGGAGCGCAGCACAGAGCAAGCACCACCGCCAATCGTCTCACACTCACGGAAAGGAATTTGTCCTTGACTTAACATTGACTGCACCGGGTCACTTATTGTCGAGCTGGGACTGGGCGAGGTGCTCACGGTATTGTCCTGTGGCAGGTATCGTAGGTGGTGCTCACGGTATTGTCCTGTGGCAGGTATCGTAGGTGGTGCTCACGGTATTGTCCTGTGGCAGGTATCGTAGGTGGTGCTCACGGTATTGTCCTGTGGCAGGTATCGTAGGTGGTGCTCACGGTATTGTCCTGTGGCAGGTATCGTAGGTGGTGCTCACGGTATTGTCCTGTGGCAGGTATCGTAGGTGGTGCTCACGGTATTGTCCTGTGGCAGGTATCGTAGGTGGTGCTCACGGTATTGTCCTGTGGCAGGTATCGTAGGTGATAGTGGTTGTAATGTCCTGTGGCAGGTATCGTAGGTGGTGATGGTAGTATTGTCCTGAGGCAGGTATCGTAGGTAATGATGGTAGTATTGTCCTGAGGCAGGTATCGTAGGTGATAGTGGTTGTAATGTCCTGTGGCAGGTATCGTAGGTGGTGATGGTAGTATTGTCCTGAGGCAGGTATCGTAGGTGGTGGTAGTATTGTCCTGTGGCAGGTATCGTAGGTGATGGTAGTATTGTCCTGAGGCAGGTATCGTAGGTGATGGTGGTTGTATTGTCCTGAGGCAGATATCGTAGGTGATGGTAGTATTGTCCTGTGGCAGGTATCGTAGGTGATGGTGGTTGTATTGTCCTGTGGCAGGTATCGTAGGTGGTGGTAGTATTGTCCTGTGGCAGGTATCGTAGGTGGTGGTAGTATTATCCTGTGGCAGGTATCGTAGGTGGTGGTGGTTGTATTGTCCTGTGGCAGGTATCGTAGGTGATGGTGGTTGTATTGTCCTGTGGCAGGTATCGTAGGTGATGGTGGTTGTATTGTCCTGTGGCAGGTATCGTAGGTGATGGTGGTTGTATTGTCCTGAGGCAGGTATCGTAGGTGATGGTGGTTGTATTGTCCTGAGGCAGGTATCGTAGGTGGTGATGGTAGTATTGCCCTGTGGCAGGTATCGTAGGTGATGGTAGTATTGTTCTGGGGGTGAGGTATGGGGTAGTGAAGTATGGAGTGGATGTGTGGTGTGGGTTTGGATGTGTGGTGACGTGTGTGGGTTTGGATGTGTGGTGACGTGTGTGGGTGTGGATGTGTGGTGACGTGTGTGGGTGTGGATGTGTGGTGACGTGTGTGGGAGTGGATGTGTGGTGTGGGTTTGGATGTGTGGTGACGTGTGTGGGTGTGGATGTGTGGAGTGAGATGTGGGGTGGTTGTGTGGTGGTGGTGGTGTGTGTGTGTGTGTGTGTGTGTGTGTGTGTGTGTGTGTGTGTGTGTGTGTGTGTGTGTGTGTGTGTGTGTGTGTGTGTGTGTGTGTGTGTGTGTTTTGGCGTGTGCGTGCGTGCGTGTGTGTGGGGTAGGGGGTGGTAGAGGGGCAAGGTGCGGGATGGTGAAGTGTGTGTGTGTGTGTGTGTGTGTGTGTGTGTGTGTGTGTGTGTGTGTGTGTGTGTGTGTGTGTGTGTGTGTGTGTGTGTGTGTGTGTGTGTGCGTGCGTGTGGGGGGGGGGGAGTGGAGGGGGCAGAGCGTGGCGTGCGAGGTACAGGGTGTTGGTGTTATGGATACAGCCAACATATTGTAATTCCATCACGAGATGCCGCGGGCGACGTCAGAGAGCACGTAACACACAAGTGCCACCTTCCACAGTGCCATTCACTGTGATTTGAGCTCCAGACCCTCCTCCCCCCCCCCCACACACACAACTCGGGCCTTTGTAAAGGCCCTTGTTGAGGTAAAGCAGTTGGCGGTAATTAAGGTTGAACAAGGCCCTCACTCCGTCCTCTCTAACAGCCTTGAACTTGTCCTTGATTTGCCGCCAGCAACATCGGTCGCCCAAGTTAACACAACTGGAAAAATCTCACACAGTCTGCTCTCGCACGTCGACTAAAATAATGTTATTATTTCTATTACATCATTAAAAACATTGCCACGTGTCCCTGCCGTCTAGGACGTGCCGGAGAGACCAATATTCACTACCTCACAAAATGTCTTCTATATCACAATACAAATTTATATTAAAATAAGTAAACTTTGTGCACCTTGCATGTCTGACAGGACTTTCAGGAGTTTCTGAATAATGCACTTATTTGATTTCGTAACCTGTCTATATATGAATATAATATGTTCTGGTAATTATTTTCATTAACTCTAAGTTAATATAGGAGAACTAGAGGTAACAATGATGCAGCGAATATAATAGGTCCTTTATAGAAGAGGATTACCCTGGTAAAATGAAGAGCAGCCTATATGGCAACGCTGTCTAGACGCAGTGTGACGCGGTTGCCAAGTAAGTGAGTTGTGTGTGGCCAGAATTCCCCACAAAATATCAGAATGTTTAGCTCAGTCTCTCTCTGTGTTGGACGGAACCCCACTTCTTATCTAGTGACAGAGTCTGTTGACACGACTATTTTGATAAGAGTCACTTGCCTGGTTGGCTGGCAAGCACGAGGGAGACGTGTACGGTCAACCCAAGACTGTCAACACCTCGCCTTGACGCCCACATTAAGCCTCCTTCAACTCTTGACAATTGTTGCAAGAATCATTAAGTTTCGCGTGTGTCTGCCAGTCCCCGGAAATCCGTTGTCTGGCGCCGTAGTCTAGAAAACTGTGTGTCTGCCTGGGTCAGCGGCGCACACTTACTGTGTAACAGGTGTCTTCTCCTCTCATTATGGCTCGGGTGCCATCATCATAATTACTCACGGTGCTCGCTACTGGTCCTCACCCACCCTCATACTCTCTCCTCACACACCACACAACCTCTCACTTCAACACTCTCACAACGGCACCTTCTCTCTCACAGTGTGCTAGCTTACATAGGCGGGGTTCAAGAGCTAATAGCTCCATCCACCAGACATAAATGGTAAATACAGCACCGCCCTCCCTCTCACACCACCACTATCACCTTCTCATACAAATCCATACTCACCTTCCTCCCTCTCATACACACCAATCCTGGAGTATGCGGCTCCAGCATGGAGTCCATATCTAGTCAAGCATAAGACTAAACTGGAAAAGGTTCAAAGGTTTCCCACCAGACTAGTACCCGAACTGAGGGGTAATGAGCTACGGGAATTAAACCTCACGTCACTGGGAGACAGAAGAGTTAGGGGGGGACATGATCACCACATACAAGATTTTCAGAGGAATTGCTCGGGCAGAATAAAGACAGACTATTTAACACCAGGGGCACATGCACTAGGGGACAAAGGTGAAAACTGAGTGGCCAAATGAGCCATAGAGACGTTAGAAAGATTTTTTTCAGTGTCAGAGTAGTAGACAAATGGAATGCATTAGGCAGTGATGTGGTGGAGGCTGACTCCCAACACACTTTCAAATGTAGATATAATAGAGCCCAGTAGGCTCAGGAACCTGTACACCAGTTGATTGACAGTTGAGAGGCGGGACAAAGAGCCAGAGCTCAACCCCCGCAAGCACAACTAGGTAAGTACAACTGGGTAAGTACAGACCATGCTCACCCCTCACTTCCCTTTTGCCTTGAGGCCTTGGGTCCGTAGGGGACGAACTGGGCGGTGAACCCTACCACCACTACCCTAGCACTGCGTCTCCCACACCCCTACACTGCTGCACCCACGCTATCCCACCACACTATGCCCCAACCCCACACTAACCTAACACACTGCTCCCCACCCCCTCCCCTCGTCACACTAACCCACCACCACCACATTAGGTGAGTACATTGCCCACAACCACCACATTAGGTGAGTACACTGCCCACAACCACCACATTAGGTGAGTACACTGCCCACAACCACCACATTAGGTGAGTACATTGCCCACAACCACCACATTAGGTGAGTACACTGCCCACAACCACCACATTAGGTGAGTACACTGCCCACAACCACCACATTAGGTGAGTACATTGCCCACAACCACCACATTAGGTGAGTACATTGCCCACAACCACCACATTAGGTGAGTACATTGCCCACAACCACCACATTAGGTGAGTACACTGCCCACAACCACCACATTAGGTGAGTACACTGCCCACAACCCCACACACATCATTACCCCCCATGTGCCGCCCCACAAACGACTCTGTGTATCTATGTATTTACGTATGTAAGTTAGCTTAGAATTTTATAAGCACTACAATCACCTCCTGTGGTTGATTGTTCAATAAATCCCTGAACTATATGTTTAACAAATCTTTCACCCTGTCCATGGAGGACAGAAGAAAATGTGTATATGTTGGTTAGCATTGTAAATGTCTGGCCACGTCTGTGGTAGAAAATAATAATAAAAAAAACTACGATAGGCCGAATAACTACTCAATGACCAACTTGCTTTACTATTGAGTGGTCGGCTACTTTACTAACATTACTTGTAAAATGAACTCTTCCTACCTTAGGTTATTAACCTTTATTGGCTTTAAAATGAATAAAAGCAGAATGTAAGTGTAAACAAGTATTAGATAAATACGACCATGGAGTCATTGCATACAAAATGAAGCCTAAATTATCAACAGGCAAACTAGGAATATTGATTTTCCTGATAAGCGAGTTACAAAAGTTACTTGTGAGGCTGAGATGACGTGATGAAGAATGTCCAGTGTTTTAACTGGCTACAGAATTGACATCAGATGTTGGCTACTGTACTCCGAAGACGGACTACTTTCTTGAGGTTATCTTGAGATGATTTCGGGGCTTTAGTGTCCCCGCGGCCCGGTCCTCGACCAGACCTCCACTCCCAGGAAGCAGCCCGTGACAGCTGACTAACACCCAGGTACCTATTTTACTGCTAGGTAACAGGGGCATAGGGTGAAAGAAACTCTGCCCATTGTTTCTCGCCGGCGCCCGGGATCGATCCCGGGACCACAGGATCACAAGTCCAGTGTGCTATCCGCTCGGCCGACCGGCTCCTTTACTGGGGATCGTGGCACTTTAGTGAAGAAAATGTCAATTTTATTGAGAACCTGTCTTCTACACAGGCGTCGACCAGGAGGCCTGATCGACGACCGGGCCGCGGGGACGCTAAGCCCCGGAAGCACCTCAAGGTAACCCAAGGTACACTACATATGATGGTTATTGAATATTTAATTAGGAAGACTGACACCTTTACTATGTAATGAGCTTGCTGTGCTTGGAAGGTCGTCAACTGTACTGGAGATTAAGCTCAACTATACTAGGAAGGCTGACTGTACTAGGAAGGCTGACTGTACTAGGAAGACAGTACTAGTTAATTACATGTACTAGTCATTGATTACATTGTTAAGAGCGTTGAGAAGGTGTGTATAAGTAGTGCTAACTCAATATGGACATGTTGCAGACCATGCAACTTATGTCATTTATTAAGGGGTGATGTCATATATTCGCCTGTCAGTCATTAGCGGGATGATGTCTTACACTAATGTCAATCATTAGAAGGGGTGATTTCATATCATCTCTCAGTCATTACGGGCAGAATGTCCTGCACTCATTTGTCAATCATTAGCGGGAGGATGTCCTACACTGACGCTGTCTCCTCCATGTGTGCATGACACGAGATAAAAGTTAATACTGCGGGGAGGAATGGGGGGTTAAATAGGGGGTGAGAGGCCGGGAATGAACAGAAGAGAAGGAATAGCAGGAGAAAGTACATGACAAGGAGGATCAAATGGAAGAGAAAGAGGAGTACAGCGAGAAAGAACAGGACAAAACAAAGAAATGAAAAGAACAAAGGGGAAAACCAGCTAGAACACGATGAAAAACACGAGGTAGAATAAGACGAGGAAGAAGAGAAACAGGAAATAAGGAATGACAGAACTGGTGTGGAGGCAACACAGGGAGGGCAATTGTTGATATAGGGAGGTGCTTTGTAGTGGGTGGGGGGGGGGGGGCTACAAGTTACTGGTGTGGGTGGGGGGGCTACAAGTTACTGGAGTGGGTGGGGGGCTACAAGTTACTGGAGTGGGTGGGGGGGCTACAAGTTACTGGAGTGGGTGGGGGGGCTACAAGTTACTGGAGTGGGTGGGGGGCTACAAGTTACTGGAGTGGGTGGGGGGGCTACAAGTTACTGGAGTGGGTGGGGGGGCTACAAGTTACTGGAGTGGGTGGGGGGGCTACAAGTTACTGGAGTGGGTGGGGGGGCTACAAGTTACTGGAGTGAGTGGGGGGGCTACAAGTTACTGGAGTGGGTGGGGGGGCTACAAGTTACTGGAGTGGGTGAACTCCAAGGATATAGAGGATATGGTTGGTGGGGGAAATGTGTGGGAAGGAGGCGTTATTCAAGTGGATGTGTTGAGAGACCTGACTATGATGGGTGTACAGGTGTGTGGTCTGCAGAAATGGGGTGGGATGCCGTGTGACGTCACAGGCGAGGCCTGTTATGAGGGGGGGAGGAGGGGGGGGGAGGTGATGTTATGGGGCTAAGCGGAATGGGGGCATAATAAGCAGGTCAGGGGGTGGGGGGTTGAGTTTCAGCTCTTGGTTCTCGCCTCGGAATCTTTAATGAACTGATGTACAGTTTCCAGAGTTTAGTAATCTCTCAGGTCTATTTCTTTATCCACTGACAACATTATTTCTAAATTCTCTTATGGCTTATTTCGTACCTAATTACCAGGTGAATATGAGTGCGGGAAAGAATGGGCGTTGGAAATGGAAGTGAAATGGGAGATTGTGTTGAATGTGATGGAAGGGTAAGAAGGGGGAGGGGGGGGGGGGTAATGAGAAGGGGGTGATGGTGGGGGAGGGGGGGGAGGGTATTGTGCCACAACCTGTCTGCCACAACATTTGCCAACACTTGGACTGTGGTGGGAGGTAAGGTTACTCTCCCTGTATAACCTTACACCAACACCACAACCAATTCTCTCTCTCCTCCTCTCTCTCTCTCTCTCTGCCTCTGTCTCTTGTCTCTCTCTGCCTCTGTCTCTCTCTCTCTGTCTCTCTCTCTCTCTCTGCCTCTCTCTCTCTCTCTCTCTCTCTCTCTCTCTCTCTCTCTCTCTCTCTCTCTCTGCCTCTCTCTCTCTCTGTCTCTCTCTCTCTCTGTCTCTCTCTCTCTCTCTGTCTCTCTCTCTCTCTCTCTGTCTCTCTCTCTCTCTCTCTGTCTCTCTCTCTCTCTCTCTGTCTCTCTCTCTCTCTCTGCCTCTCTCTCTCTCTCTCTGCCTCTGTCTCTTGTCTCTCTCTGCCTCTGTCTCTCTCTCTCTGTCTCTCTCTCTCTCTCTGCCTCTCTCTCTCTCTCTCTCTCTCTCTCTCTCTCTCTCTCTCTCTCTCTCTCTCTCTCTCTCTCTCTCTCTCTCTCTCTCTCTCCCTCTCTCTCTGCCTCTGTCTCTCTCTCTGCCTCTCTGCCTCTCTGTCTCTCTCCCCCCCAAGACCATAGTGAGGTCCCCCCCACCACCACGCTCTCCGTGTCTGGACCAACGCAGTACAACCCGTGCCTGTAAATCACCGTTTTAAATTCCAAAGGATTACCAGTGCTAAGTTGGGATGGCTTTTACAACATGTTTCATTTACCTTAGTGTGGCCCGGCCAGTCGTATATGGGGCGAGAGACAGACACCACAAGTACCTGCAACCACGAAAAAGAATGTCGTGTAGGCAACACAATTGGCAACACAAAAGTTCTTTAGCACAATATTAGTATTTGCAACATGGTAAAACAAAGTAATGTAGCAGAATCAAAAGTTCTTGACTAAGTTTACAATTAAAATATGGTGTTGTTTCTTGTTCATTTTCTTATTTGTAAACGAGAGTCGGAGGCTGTATGGTGCAAGACACAGACACCTCTCCAAGACCAACACGGACACGTCTTTGCAATAGATGATTAATAAATAGATTAATTTTAGATCATTAATAGTTTAGTTGACTCCTATACACCGAAAGTGGGTGAACTTCCTGTCCGTAACAATATGATAGAACGTTGCAATAATATTTATATACAGAATATATATTTCTCAGAACCTGAAGCTCCCCCCATCCCCCTTTTTCACCTTATATATATATATATATATATATATATATATATATATATATATATATATATATATATATATATATATATATATATATATATATATACATACATTGTTGCTAGGTCACGGGTGAGAACAAAGAAGTGGTGTAAGTGGAAATGTCTAGGCATGGAAACTATATCTCATTTAAAAATATTATGAAATATAAGGTAAACTCAGAGGTAGCAGCTTTACTGAGAGGCACACAGAGGTGGCATGATCTCATCATACAAAATACCGGTCAAAAACCGAGTGTTGGAATTATTCGAATTGGTTCACTCACATAATTAAGAGACAGCTTTAGCGTCAAGTGCTATACTAGTCACACACACACACACACACACACACACACACACACACACACACACACACAAGATTCTCAAGGGAATTGATACGGTAGATAAAAACAGGCTATTTAGCACAAGGGGCACACGCACTAAGGGACACAGGTGGAAACTGAGTGCCCAAATGAGCCACAGAGATATTAGAAAGAACTTTTTTAGTGTCAGAGTGGTGGACAAAAGGAATGCATTAGGCAGTGATGTGGTGGAGGCTGACTCCATACACAGTTTCAAGTGTAGATATGATAGAGCCCAATAAGCTCAGGAACCTGTACATCTGTTGATTGACAGTTGAGAGGCGGGACCAAAGAGCCAAAGCCTAACCCCCGCAAGCACAACTAGGTAAGTATACACACGCACACACACACAAAATAAGACGGCCGTGTACACGCCCAGACACACACACGCAAACATACACACAAAGACACGCCACGCAGCCTGGCTCAGAGTTTCACAAAATTGGACTCAGAAAGGCATATTGATTTTCAGGCTTCGACGGGAGTAAAAAGGACCCAAGAGACTTTTTATTCCTTTTTTTAAGAGAGAGAGAGAGAGAGAGAGAGAGAGAGAGAGAGAGAGAGAGAGAGAGAGAGAGAGAGAGAGAGAGAGAGAGAGAGAGAGAGAGAGAGTTAGAGAGAGTTAGAGAGAGTTAGAGAGAGTTAGAGAGAGTTAGAGATAGAGAGAGAGTGAGAGTTAGAGAGAGGGAGAGAGAGAGAGAGAGAGAGAGAGAGAGAGAGAGAGAGAGAGAGAGAGAGAGAGAGTTAGAGAGAGAGAGATGGTGTTGAGAGTGAAGAGCCAGGAACTAGACGTAACACAACCTTAGTTACGTGACCATGATGGTCTACAGGGGCAACACTGGTGGGTTAACTTGTTGATCCACACCACCAATTACCACCAGTAAACACCCACTAATATCTCTCTCTCTCTCTCTCTCTCTCTCTCTCTCTCTCTCTCTCTCTCTCTCTCTCTCTGTCTCTCTGTCTCTCTCTCTCTCTCTCTCTCTCTAACTCTCTCTCTCTCTCTCTCTCTCTCTCTCTCTCTCTCTCTCTCTCTCTCTCTCTCTCTCTCTCTCTCTCTCTCTCTGTCTCTCTGTCTCTCTCTCTCTCTCTCTCTCTCTAACTCTCTCTCTCTCTCTCTCTCTCTCTCTCTCTCTCTCTCTCTCTCTCTCTCTGTCTCTCTGTCTCTCTCTCTCTCTCTCTCTCTCTCTCTCTCTCTCTCTCTCTCTCTCTCTCTCTCTCTCTCTGTCTCTCTCTCTCTCTCCCTCTCTCTGTCTCTCTCTCTGTCTCTCTGTCTCTCTCTCTGTCTCTCTGTCTCTCTCCCTCTCTCTCTCTCTCTCTCTCTCTCTCTCTCTCTCTCTCTCTCTCTCTCTCCCCCCCAAACCATGACCTCGGATGATTAAGAGCAAAATAAGATACAACAAGATCACAAGACGAAATAGAACACAATTTGACATACAGAAAGTAATGAAGACTCTGGTTATTGATGTCAACACTAAAATAACCTCTACGTGACCAAGGGGCTTGGCATAGCCTCTGAAGGGTACAACAACCTCAATAAACACAGTTAACCAGGAGCCCTGATCAGAGACAGGGCCGCGGGAACATTGATCCTCGGTATTACCTCAAGGTAGGTATGTGATTATGCGGGTGAAAGCGCTCAGCAAGTATGACAGTATGACTATACTGAGCTTGGAAGGGATATGTGGACGCTGGGATAGGTATGTGGGATAGGACGCAGGGAAGGAACAGTGCCCAACCACTTGGGCCGTCGGGAATCGAACGCCGATCTGCAAGAAGCGAGGCCGTCGTTGTACCGCAAAGTGTTTGTGGGTGGGGGTGGGGGTGGGGAAGTGTGGTGGTGATTTTGGTGGTTGTGGTTTGACGTTTAAATTCTTTGTCGAATCTGGCCTTAGAGATGTGAATAGAAGTTATCTTGAGTTGATTTCGGGGCTTTAGTGTCCCCGAGGCCCGGTCCTCGACCAGGAACAACCACCCCCCAGGAAGCAGCCCGTAGCAGCTGACAAACTCCCAGGTACCTATTTACTGCTAGATAACAGGGGCATTCGGGGTGAAAGAAACTTTGCCCCTTTGTTTCTGCCTGGTGCGGGAATCGAACCCGCGCCACAGAATTACGAGTCCTGCGCGCTATCCACCAGGCTACCAGGCCCCTTCCATAGGTGGCTTCCACAATCTCTTTCTGAGCATTCCACTTGCTGACCACCCGTAGACACTACGAGTATTTCCTTACATTTCTTCGGCTCATTTGCGTTTCTAGTTTCCACCTGTGTCCTCCTGTCCTACTTTGAGATCTCTCAATGTGAAGAGGCCTTCTCCACCTTATCCATTCCCCTCAGTATCTTGCATGTTGTGATTATGTCTCCTCTGTTCCTTCTATGTACTACGGTCGTGAGATTTAGTTCTTACTAGCCTATTCTCGTAGCTTACCTTCTTAGCTCTCACACTGGTGGTGGTTGAGGTGGGTGGTGGTGGAGGTGAAGGTGGAGGTATAGGTGGTGGTGGTGGTGGTGGTGGTGGTGGTGGTGGTGGAGGTGGAGGTGGAGGTGGAGGAGGAGGAGGAGGAGGAGGAGGAGGAGGAGGAGGAGGAGGTGGTGGTGGTGGTGGAGGAGTGGGAGGCAGGACAAAGGAGATATGGCGGGGTCTGCCGCCGCTGTGCCTCTGTCTGGGTCACTCCAACCTCCTTCTCCACCTCAACCCCTCCCTCCCTCCCTCCCTCCCCACCTCAACCCCTCCCTCCCTCTCCACCTCAACCCCTCCCTCCCTCCCTCCTTCCCCACCTCAACCCCTCCCTCCCTCCCTCCCCACCTTCACCCCAACAGGGCATATTTCCCACCTCCATGTCATCATGTGACACATCAGTGCCACAATTACCTTGTATTTACCTTGTGGTGGTTCCGAGAATCAATATCCCCGCGGTCCAGTCTCTGACCAGGCCTCCTGATTGGTAGTCTGGTTAAGTAGGTTGTTAGACGCAGCTCTTCACAGTCTGACGCATGTATCACAACCTGGTTGATCGGGTACCCTCTGGAAGTGCTTATCAAGTTCTTGAAGACTGTGAGGGGTCGGCATGTCCGTGTATGGCAAGTGTGGTGCAAAGTCTTGGGCCTGGATGTTGATAGTTGTCACCTCTACCGCAGCACCGCCACCATCACCACTGTACCACCATAACTGTCACCACCACTACAACAACCACCACCACCACCACCTATACTACCCCCCTCCCAACCAGACACTCAGCCCTTGATTCCAAAACCTCTCTCAGCAGAGCCTTGCCTCTCTCCTCCCCAGACACCCACCCACCCCCCACCACAGCCCCCTCCATCCCCCACCCCCACCACAGCCGCCCCCCCCCGGGCTAAGAGTGCCACAAACAAACCAGCAACTCCAGGGACCAGGTTCCAGGAGGGAGTGTTCCTGGAAGACGTCTTGTGAGGAGGAGAGTTCTTGGAAGCTTCTTTCTTGCCCTAGTGTTGCACACGGAGGTCCCCCCCTCCCACCTCCTCCCCCCCTCCCAAGAAAATAATCAAGGACATTTAAATAGGAGTTTCCTGGCTTTTTTTTGTTATGACTTCTTTGGTAGGCATTGAGCTCGTTTTCTTGGCACTAGTTGTTATCTTGGCACTATGTTGTCTTGGCACTATTTGTTTTCTTGGCACTGTGTTGTCTTGGCACTATGTTTTCTTGGCACTGTTTTCTTGGCACTATGTTTTCTTGGCACTGTTTTCTTGGCACTATGTTTTCTTGGCACTGTTTTCTTGGCACTAGTTGTTTTCTTGGCACTGTGTTATCTTGGCACTAGTTGTTTTCTTGGCATTGTGTTGTCTTGGCACTGTTGTTTTGGCACTATTTGTTTTCGTGGCACTGTTGTTTTGGCACTATTTGTTTTCTTGGCACTGTGTTGTCTTGGCACTATGTTTTCGTGGCACTGTGATGTCTTGGCACCCTTCCCATTGTCTTGGAACTCTTCATGTTGTCTCGGCACTATCTTTGCGATACACATTTTGACACTTTTTCAAGTTGGCGGACATTTCTTGGCCTTATGGTCATGTGTTCTGTCTCTCCTTGTCCCTTCTCCATCACTAATTACTTCTTACTATTACAATATGCTATGCTAGTGGCCTTGGAGCTTTTGTTTATGCACTTCCCTCTATCTCCATCCCTGCCTCTCTCTTTACCTCTATTCTTCCTTCTCTTTACCTCAATGTCTCTTATTCCTTGCCTCTACTTACTTCTGGGCTAGACAGTAGGAGACATATACCGCTCCTTTACCTTGGGATGAGCCCTGTGGTCTTGCACGGCCACTCAGCTCTATCCCCTCCGGTTCGTTTCCTATAAGAATGGCAGGCCAAGATTAATAAGATGAACCATAGAAGAACAGTGTATTGAAATGACGCCGATGGCCTTGTTCTCAACTTTTTGTTCTATTTTTACATAACAAATACCACCACTGCCTGCAGCAACAGGTAACATGATCACTATTAAATACAATTAACTTTATCACTATTAACGATATCGATAACCCATAATTAGTGTCAAACACCAGCATTACCGCCCACCACCACAACAACACAACTACCACCACCACCACCACCACCACAACACAACCACCACCACCCACAAACAAAGCAGGGTGGTCGGGGCAAGAGCATGCCACACACCACCACCACCACCACCACACCACAACACAACCACCACCACAACACAACCACCACCACAACACAACCACCACCACCACCACAACACAACCACCACCACCACCACCCACAAACAAAGCAGGGTGGTCGGGGCAAGAGCATGCCACACACTACCACCACCACCACCACCCACAAACAAAGCAGGGTGGTCGGGGCAAGAGCATGCCACACACCACCACCACCACCACCACAACACAACTACCACCACCACCACCACAACACAACCACCACCACCCACAAACAAAGCAGGGTGGTCGGGGCAAGAGCATGCCACACACCACCTCACATATGATACAGCCACTATGAATCACCTTCCTTCCCCACACACAACAAATATTTCTTGCAATATTGGCTTCTGATATTTTTTCCTCACCCAGAGGAGAAAATTGGCGAACAAGAGCGAGCCCGAACAATGTGCCCAGGGAGTTCGAACGTAGTATGTTGGCGGCAGTTTGGGTCCGCCTTCGCTACACAGACTTACGAGACTCTTATACGAGCTCTCTGCCTCGCTCTTAATATCATCACCAACCTCAAAAGTTGACTTAGTTCACTTAGTTCTCGGTAAAGCTCTTACTCTCCTCCTCCTTTAATCCTTATTCATTCATTTATTTTTAAAGTTTACTCCTTGGGGGTAAAAAGAGAAGATCTTTCTTCCGAGCCAGAAGACTTTTTCAAGAGTGTCTAGAGGCAGCAGAGCGCTAACCAACGCCGGTCGCTAGGGTCGATAATCGTACGCTCAGCTCAGAGGGTTATCAGACCCAAGAGCATGGCAGCCGACAGAGACGTTCTAGTTCCAGACTAGCTCGCTGGAGACGCTTGGTTCAGCCGTCTTCTTCAAGACCCCCCTCCCCAACCCCCCTCCACCTCCCGCTCGGAGGGGGGGGGGGAGGGGGGAGAGGGAGGGAGAGGGAGGGAGAGGGAGGGAGACTGAGAGAGAGACTGAGTGAGAGAGAGAGAAAGAGAGAGAGAGAGAGAGAGAGAGAGAGAGAGAGAGAGAGAGAGAGAGAGAGAGAGAGAGAGAGAGAGAGAGAGAGAGAGAGAGAGAGAGAGACTGAGAGAGAGAGACTGAGAGAGAGAGACACTGAGAGAGACTGACTGACAGTGTATGTCTGTCTGTGAAGTGATAATGGCTGACTCCATACAGTTTCAAATGCAGATATGATAGAAGCTAATAGGCTCAGGGACCTGTACACCAGTTGATTGACAGTTGAGAGGCGGGACCAAAGAGCCGAAGCTCACCCCCGCAAGCACATCTAGGTGAGTACCCACACCCCCGCAGGTACATTCACAGGACCACCAGCTGATCTGTGTTTCCAGACTCCTGTAATTATTTGTCTGGCTCTTTATCCTGTGTATTATGTAACTGTCATCTCTCTCTCTCTCTCTCTCTCTCTCTCTCTCTCTCTCTCTCTCTCTCTCTCTCTCTCTCTCTCTCTCTCTTACTACAAGGGAGTACAAGGACGTGCTGTTTTGTGGTAGAGAAGAATATCTTCGCCGACTCCTTCACTCATCTTGAAAAACAAGAAGCACGTGGAGGACGCTAGGTGGCGGGTTTCAGGTGTGGAGGAGACCAAGGAGATGTAAGAAAGTGGCTGATTTTGAGTTTTATGTAGATACATGGGGGAGGGAGGGAGAGAGGGGGAGAGATGAGATATATTGAGTGAGAGACAGAGACGAAAGTTTACTTGCAGAACCTAGAGGGTTCCATTTAGATCAATACCAAGATGGTGACGCTCTTTGCTCACCTCTCAAAACTGCCTGCCACACTTTTTCTTGGTAGGCGCGTACACACCTGTACACACCTGTGTACACACCTGTGTACAACTGTACACACATAAAATACTACCTATATCACCTGTTGGGACATATGTATAAAATATGGATTGTTACACCTGAAAACCTAGTTTTGCACCTCTGATATACTACAGGGCATGAAAAGCAGCATCAGCATCAGCGCCAGACAGTAGCAGCATCAGCGCCAGACAACAGCAGCATCAGCGCCAGACAACAGCAGCATCAGCGCCAGACAGCAGCAGCATCAGCGCCAGACAGCAGCAGCATCAGCGCCAGACAACAGCAGCATCAGCGCCAGACAACAGCAGCATCAGACAACAGCAGCATCAGCGCCAGACAACAGCAGCATCAGCGCCAGACAACAGAAGCATCTGGCGCTGATGCTGCTGTTGTCTGGCGCTGATGCTGCTGTTGTCTGGCGCTGATGCTGCTGTTGTCTGGCGCTGATGCTGCTGTTGTCTGGCGCTGATGCTGCTGTTGTCTGGCGCTGATGCTGCTGTTGTCTGGCGCTGATGCTGCTGTTGTCTGGCGCTGATGCTGGCCAGACTGCAGCAGCAACATCAGCATCACCAGCGCCAGACAACAGCATCACCAGCGCCAGACAACAGCAGCAACAGCGCCAGACAACAGCAGCATCAGCGCCAGACAACAGCAGCATCAGCGCCAGACAACAGCAGCATCAGCGCCAGACAACAGCAGCATCAGCGCCAGACAACAGCAGCATCAGACAACAGCAGCATCAGCGCCAGACAACAGCAGCATCAGCGCCAGACAACAGCAGCATCAGACAACAGCAGCATCAGCGCCAGACAACAGCAGCATCAGCGCCAGACAACAGCAGCATCTGGCGCTGATGCTGCTGTTGTCTGGCGCTGATGCTGCTGTTGTCTGGCGCTGATGCTGCTGTTGTCTGGCGCTGATGCTGCTGTTGTCTGGCGCTGATGCTGCTGTTGTCTGGCGCTGATGCTGCTGTTGTCTGGCGCTGATGCTGGCCAGACTGCAGCAGCAACATCAGCATCACCAGCGCCAGACAACAGCATCACCAGCGCCAGACAACAGCAGCAACAGCGCCAGACAACAGCAGCATCAGCGCCAGACAACAGCAGCATCAGCGCCAGACAACAGCAGCATCAGCGCCAGACAACAGCAGCATCAGCGCCAGACAACAGCAGCATCAGCGCCAGACAACAGCAGCATCAGACAACAGCAGCATCAGCGCCAGACAACAGCAGCATCAGCGCCAGACAACAGCAGCATCAGCATCAGACAACAGCAGCATCAGCATCAGACAACAGCAGCATCAGCGCCAGACAACAGCAGCATCAGCATCAGACAACAGCAGCATCAGCATCAGCGCCAGACAACAGCAGCATCAGACAACAGCAGCATCAGCGCCAGACAACAGCAGCATCAGCGCCAGACAACAGCAGCATCAGACAACAGCAGCATCAGCGCCAGACAGCAGCAGCATCAGACAACAGCAGCATCAGCGCCAGACAACAGCAGCATCAGCGCCAGACAGCAGCAGCATCAGACAACAGCAGCATCAGCGCCAGACAGCATCAGCATCAGACAACAGCAGCATCAGCGCCATACAACAGCAGCATCAGCATCAGACAACAGCAGGATCAGACAACAGCACCAGCAGCGCCACGCATCAGCATCAGCAGCGCCAGACAACATCAGCATCAGCAGCATCAGCAGCGCCAGACAACAACATCAGCATCAGCAGCATCAGCAGCGCCAGACAACAACATCAGCATCAGCAGCATCAGCGCCAGACAACAGCAGCATCAGACAACAGCAGCATCAGCGCCAGACAACAGCAGCATCAGCGCCAGACAACAGCAGCATCAGCGCCAGACAACAGCAGCATCAGCGCCAGACAACAGCAGCATCAGACAACAGCAGCATCAGCGCCAGACAACAGCAGCATCAGACAACAGCAGCATCAGCGCCAGACAACAGCAGCATCAGACAACAGCAGCATCAGCGCCAGACAACAGCAGCATCAGACAACAGCAGCATCAGCGCCAGACAACAGCAGCATCAGACAACAGCAGCATCAGCGCCAGACAACAGCAGCATCAGCGCCAGACAACAGCAGCATCAGCATCAGACAACAGCAGCATCAGCATCAGACAACAGCAGCATCAGCGCCAGACAACAGCAGCATCAGCATCAGACAACAGCAGCATCAGCATCAGACAACAGCAGCATCAGCGCCAGACAACAGCAGCATCAGCGCCAGACAACAGCAGCATCAGACAACAGCAGCATCAGCGCCAGACAACAGCAGCATCAGCGCCAGACAGCAGCAGCATCAGACAACAGCAGCATCAGCGCCAGACAACAGCAGCATCAGCGCCAGACAGCAGCAGCATCAGACAACAGCAGCATCAGCGCCAGACAGCATCAGCATCAGACAACAGCAGCATCAGCGCCAGACAACAGCAGCATCAGCATCAGACAACAGCAGGATCAGACAACAGCAGGATCAGACAACAGCACCAGCAGCGCCACGCATCAGCATCAGCAGCGCCAGACAACAACATCAGCATCAGCAGCGCCAGACAACAACATCAGCATCAGCAGCATCAGCAGCGCCAGACAACAACATCAGCATCAGCAGCACCAGACAACAACATCAGCATCAGCAGCATCAGCAGCGCCAGACAACATCAGCATCAGCAGCAACAGCAGCAGCATCAGCAGCGCCAGACAACAACATCAGCATCAGCAGCATCAGCAGCAACAGCAGCATCAGCAGCGCCAGACAGCAAGGTCGATGAGAGTGAAGATTTAAAAAGTGTGGGCCATGGCGTGCGAGGCTGCCGGCTGCTCTTTTCTTCTCAGGCTTCCTGCACCCTCTCCTGCACCACCACCAGCTGTGCTCTCACAACAACACCACCACCACCACCACCACCACCCCCACCACCACCAGCAGCAGCAGCAGCAGCAGCAGCAGCAGCAGCACCAGCAGCTCCGGCAGCAGTAAAAGCAGCACAAGCAGCAGCAGGAGCAGCAACAACGCCCCAGCATAGCGGGGCGCTAACCACTAAGGATATTATGGAAAGCTGATGTTACCATGGTGCAGCAGGAGGCTGTGTCCACCACTGTGGTGGGGACAGTGGTGTAGGTGGCCTGGTGGTGGTGGTGGTGGTGGTGGTAGTGTAGGTGGCCTGGTGGTGGTGGTAGTGTAGGTGGTGGTGGTGGTAGTGTAGGTGGTGGTGGTGGTAGTGTAGGTGGCCTGGTGGTGGTGGTAGTAGTGTAGGTGGCCTGGTGGTGGTGGTAGTAGTGTAGGTGGTGGTGGTGGTGGTAGTGTAGGTGGCCTGGTGGTGGTAGTAGTGTAGGTGGCCTGGTGGTAGTGTAGGTGGCCTGGTGGTGGTGGTAGTGTAGGTGGCCTGGTGGTAGTGTAGGTGGCCTGGTGGCAGTGTAGGTGGCCTGGTGGTGGTGGTGGTGGTAGTGTAGGTGGCCTGGTGGTGGTGGTGGTAGTGTAGGTGGCCTGGTGGTGGTGGTGGTAGTGTAGGCGGCCTGGTGGTGGTGGTGTAGGTGGCCTGGTGGTGGTGGTGGTAGTGTAGGCGGCCTGGTGGTGGTGGTGGTGGTAGTGTAGGTGGCCTGGTGGTGGTGGTGGTGGTAGTGTAGGTGGCCTGGTGGTGGTAGTGTAGGTGGCCTGGTGGTGGTAGTGTAGGTGGCCTGGTGGTAGTGTAGGTGGCCTGGTGGTGGTGGTGGTGGTGTAGGTGGCCTGGTGGTAGTGTAGGTGGCCTGGTGGTAGTGTAGGTGGCCTGGTGGTGGTGGTAGTGTAGGTGGCCTGGTGGTAGTGTAGGTGGCCTGGTGGTGGTGGTAGTGTAGGTGGCCTGGTGGTAGTGTCGGTGGCCTGGTGGTAGTGTAGGTGGCCTGGTGGTGGTGGTAGTGTAGGTGGCCTGGTGGTGGTGGTAGTGTAGGTGGCCTGGTGGTGGTGGTAGTGTAGGTGGCCTGGTGGTGGTGGTGGTAGTGTAGGTGGCCTGGTGGTGGTGGTGGTGGTAGTGTAGGTGGCCTGGTGGTGGTGGTGGTAGTGTAGGTGGCCTGGTGGTGGTGGTGGTGGTGGTAGTGTAGGTGGCCTGGTGGTGGTAGTGTAGGTGGCCTGGTGGTGGTAGTGTAGGTGGCCTGGTGGTGGTAGTGTAGGTGGCCTGGTGGTGGTAGTGTAGGTGGCCTGGTGGTAGTGTAGGTGGCCTGGTGGTGGTGGTGGTGGTAGTGTAGGTGGCCTGGTGGTGGTGGTGGTGGTAGTGTAGGTGGCCTGGTGGTGGCGGTGGTGGTAGTGTAGGTGGCCTGGTGGTGGTGGTGGTGGTAGTGTAGGTGGCCTGGTGGTGGTGGTGGTAGTGTAGGTGGCCTGGTGGTAGTGTAGGTGGCCTGGTGGTAGTGTAGGTGGCCTGGTGGTGGTGGTAGTGTAGGTGGCCTGGTGGTGGTGGTAGTGTAGGTGGCCTGGTGGTGGTGGTGGTGGTAGTGTAGGTGGCATGGTGGTAGTGTAGGTGGCCTGGTGGTGGTGGTGGTGGTAGTGTAGGTGGCCTGGTGGTGGTGGTGGTGGTAGTGTAGGTGGCCTGGTGGTGGTGGTAGTGTAGGTGGCCTGGTGGTGGTGGTAGTGTAGGTGGCCTGGTGGTGGTGGTGGTAGTGTAGGTGGCCTGGTGGTAGTGTAGGTGGCCTGGTGGTGGTGGTGGTGGTAGTGTAGGTGGCCTGGTGGTGGTGGTGGTAGTGTAGGTGGCCTGGTGGTGGTGGTAGTGTAGGTGGCCTGGTGGTAGTGTAGGTGGCCTGGTGGTAGTGTAGGTGGCCTGGTGGTAGTGTAGGTGGCCTGGTGGTGGTGGTAGTGTAGGTGGCCTGGTGGTGGTGGTGGTAGTGTAGGTGGCCTGGTGGTGGTGGTAGTGTAGGTGGCCTGGTGGTGGTGTAGGTGGCCTGGTGGTGGTGGTGGTGGTAGTGTAGGTGGCCTGGTGGTGGTGGTGGTGGTGGTAGTGTAGGTGGCCTGGTGGTGGTGGTGGTGGTGGTGGTGGTGGTGGTGGTGGTAGTGTAGGTGGCCTGGTGGTGGTGGTGGTGGTAGTGTAGGTGGCCTGGTAGTGGTGGTGGTGATGAAGCACAGGTGGGGTGTGTGGGGGAGCAGGTGGTGGTTGATGGAGTAGGAATATAAGGGGGTGCAGGTGGAAGACATAATACTAGTAGAAATGGTGAGGGGACAAACTGCAGCGAAGGAAGAGGAGAGGTTTACGGTAAGGTTGAGAGAGAGAGAGAGAGAGAGAGAGAGAGAGAGAGAGAGAGAGAGAGAGAGAGAGAGAGAGGGGGGGGGGAGGCTGAGGAGAAGGTGATGGTGGAAGCGGATAAAGAGGAGCAGGAGGGAGGTGGAGGCTGAGGCGGAGGTGGAGGTCGATACAGGTGTGTGGAGAGAGACACCTGCAAGGCTGCCAGCCTGGAGCAGCTGTAGCATGACTGGCCGCCAGCACCCTGCCTCAGAGAGAGAGAGAGAGAGAGAGAGAGAGAGAGAGAGAGAGAGAGAAAACTGTGCGAGCGCTCGCCCTCTTCGCTAATGCATGACATTGCACTCACACCAGGGCGTCCCCACACTCCCACCCATACTACACCCACACGTACACACCCACACCCACGCGAACAAGGGGACACAGGTAGAGACTGAGTACCCAAATGAGCCACAGAGACGTTAGAAAGAACTTTTTCAATGACAGTAGTTAACAGGTGGAATGCATTAGGCAGTGATGTGGTGGAGGCTGACTCCATACACAGTTTCAAATGTAGATATGATAGAGCCCAGTAGGCTCAGGAATCTGTACATCAGTTGATTGACGATTGAGAGGCGGGACCAAAGAGCCAGAGCTCAACCTCCGCAAATACAACTAGGTGAGTACGTACACACACACACACACAGGCTAACACGACACACAGAAATTAACACCACACGGACAAAGACTAACACGACACAGACGCAAAAGCTTACACCACACAAATAAATACTAACACCACAACACAAAAGGTTAGCATACTGACTAACACCACACAGCTCATGCTATTACCTGGAGAGTATCTCCAGAGTTCTTGTGCTCCCCGGGGCCTCGCCTGGGGCCAGGCTCGACTTGTGGTAAACTTGGTCCACCAGGCTGTTGCTTGGAGCAGCCCACAGGCCCACATATCCACTACAGCCTGCTTGATCCCGCACTTCTTGCAAGAACTTATCCAAGTGCTTCTTGAATACATCCACCTATATTCCGGAGATATTTACAATGCTTGCCGGGCGGGTGTTGAACAGCCGAGGAACTCTGATGTTCAGTGTTCTCTGATTGTGCCTTTGGCACCTCTCTGCTTCTGATAACTCACATCTGATATATAAGAATGGTTTCCTCGCCTGCTTAGTATTTTGAAGCCGAAGTCCCGTCATCAGCATCCAGCTGTATGACATTGCAATTGCTTGAGTTAAACTCCGGTAGCCGCTCGTTGGATCATTCTTTCAGGTTGTAAAGGTAGGATTGTTGGGTTAAATTGTTGTAAATGGTGTTGAGTGGTAATGTTTGTGTGGTGTGTGAGATAGTATCATTGTTAACAGCGGCGGTCATTACCACAATCGCCACACCCACTACCACCACACCCACACCACCACACCCACTACCACCACCCACAACCACCGCCGCCACACCCACTACCACCACACCCACTACCACCGCCGCCACACCCACTACCACCACACCCACTACCACCACACCCACTACCACCGCCGCCACACCCACTACCACCACACCCACTACCACCACACCCACTACCACTACCACCGCCTTATCCACTCATTCCTCCAGTACCATAATCACTGCCCCAGTACCATAACTACTGCCTCCAGTACCATAACTACTGCCCCCAGTACCATAACTACTGCCCCAGTACCATAACTACTGCCTCCAGTACCATAACTGCTGCCCCCAGTACCATAACTACTGCCCCAGTACCATAACTACTGCCTCCAGTACCATAACTACTGCCCCAGTACCATAACTACTGCCTCCAGTACCATAACTACTGCCCCAGTACCATAACTACTGCCCCAGTACCATAACTACTGCCCCAGTACCATAACTACTGCCTCCAGTACCATAACTACTGCCTCCAGTACCATAACTACTGCCCCAGTACCATAACTACTGCCTCCAGTACCATAACTACTGCCCCCAGTACCATAACTACTGCCTCCAGTACCATAACTACTGCCCCCAGTACCATAACTACTGCCTCCAGTACCATAACTACTGCCCCCAGTACCATAACTACTGCCCTAGTACCATAACTACTGCCTCCAGTACCATAACTACTGCCCCCAGTACCATAACTACTGCCCCCAGTACCATAACTACTGCATCCAGTACCATAACTACTGCCCCAGTACCATAACTACTGCCCCAGTACCATAACTACTGCCTCCAGTACCATAACTACTGCCTCCAGTACCATAACTACTGCCCCAGTACCATAACTACCGCCCCAGTACCATAACTACTGCCCCCAGTACCATAACTACTGCCTCCAGTACCATAACTACTGCCCCCAGTACCATAACTACTGCCTCCAGTACCATAACTACTGCCCCCAGTACCATAACTACTGCCCCAGTACCATAACTACTGCCCCAGTACCATAACTACTGCCTCCAGTACCATAACTACTGCCTCCAGTACCATAACTACTGCCCCAGTACCATAACTACTGCCCCCAGTACCATAATCACTGCCTCCAGTACCATAATCACTGCCTCCAGTACCATAACTACTGCCTCCAGTACCATAACTACTGCCCCCAGTACCATAACTACTGCCCCCAGTACCATAACTACTGCCCCCAGTACCATAACTACTGCCCCAGTACCATAACTACTGCCCCCAGTACCATAATCACTGCCCCCAGTACCATAATCACTGCCTCCAGTACCATAACTACTGCCCCAGTACCATAACTACTGCCCCCAGTACCATAATCACTGCCTCCAGTACCATAACTACTGCCTCCAGTACCATAACTACTGCCCCCAGTACCATAACTACTGCCCCAGTACCATAACTACTGCCCCAGTACCGTAACTACTGCCTCCAGTACCATAACTACTGCCCCAGTACCATAACTACTGCCCCAGTACCATAACTACTGCCTCCAGTACCATAACTACCGCCCCAGTACCATAACTACTGCCTCCAGTACCATAACTACTGCCTCCAGTACCATAACTACTGCCCCAGTACCATAACTACTGCCTCCAGTACCATAACTACTGCCCCAGTACCATAACTACTGCCCCAGTACCATAACTACTGCCTCCAGTACCATAACTACTGCCCCAGTACCATAACTACTGCCTCCAGTACCATAACTACTGCCTCCAGTACCATAACTACTGCCCCCAGTACCATAACTACTGCCCCAGTACCATAACTACTGCCCCAGTACCATAACTACTGCCTCCAGTACCATAAATACATACTGTCCCCAGTACCATAACTACTGCCTCCAGTACCATAACTACTGCCCCAGTACCATAATTACTGCCTCCAGTACCATAACTACTGCCTCCAGTACCATAATCACTGCCTCCAGTACCATAACTACTGCCCCAGTACCATAACTACTGCCCCAGTACCATAACTACTGCCCCAGTACCATAACTACTGCCCCAGTACCATAACTACTGCCTCCAGTACCATAACTACTGCCCCAGTACCATAACTACTGCCTCCAGTACCATAACTACTGCCCCAGTACCATAACTACTGCCTCCAGTACCATAACTACTGCCTCCAGTACCATAACTACTGCCTCCAGTACCATAACTACTGCCCCAGTACCATAACTACTGCCCCAGTACCATAACTACTGCCTCCAGTACCATAACTACTGCCTCCAGTACCATAACTACTGCCCCAGTACCATAACTACTGCCCCAGTACCATAACTACTGCCCCAGTACCATAACTACTGCCCCAGTACCATAACTACTGCCTCCAGTACCATAACTACTGCCCCAGTACCATAACTACTGCCTCCAGTACCATAACTACTGCCTCCAGTACCATAACTACTGCCTCCAGTACCATAACTACTGCCCCAGTACCATAACTACTGCCCCAGTACCATAACTACTGCCTCCAGTACCATAACTACTGCCTCCAGTACCATAACTACTGCCCCAGTACCATAACTACTGCCCCCAGTACCATAACTACTGCCCCAGTACCATAACTACTGCCCCAGTACCATAACTACTGCCCCAGTACCATAACTACTGCCCCCAGTACCATAACTACTGCCCCAGTACCATAACTACTGCCCCCAGTACCATAACTACTGCCCCAGTACCATAACTACCGCCTCCAGTACCATAACTACTGCCTCCAGTACCATAACTACTGCCTCCAGTACCATAACTACTGCCTCCAGTACCATAACTACTGCCCCAGTACCATAACTACTGCCTCCAGTACCATAATCACTGCCTCCAGTACCATAACTACTGCCCCCAGTACCATAACTACTGCCCCAGTACCATAACTACTGCCTCCAGTACCATAACTACTGCCCCCAGTACCATAACTACTGCCTCCAGTTTCATAATCACTGCCCCCAGTACCATAACTACTGCCCCCAGTACCATAACTACTGCCCCCAGTACCATAATCACTGCCTCCAGTACCATAATCACTGCCTCCAGTACCATAACTACTGCCTCCAGTACCATAACTACTGCCCCCAGTACCATAACTACTGCCCCCAGTACCATAACTACTGCCCCAGTACCATAACTACTGCCCCCAGTACCATAACTACTGCCTCCAGTACCATAACTACCGCCTCCAGTACCATAACTACTGCCCCAGTACCATAACTACTGCCCCCAGTACCATAACTACCGCCTCCAGTACCATAATCACTGCCTCCAGTACCATAACTACTGCCTCCAGTACCATAACTACTGCCCCCAGTACCATAACTACCGCCTCCAGTACCATAACTACTGCCCCCAGTACCATAACTACTGCCTCCAGTACCATAACTACTGCCCCAGTACCATAACTACTGCCCCCAGTACCATAACTACTGCCTCCAGTACCATAACTACTGCCTCCAGTACCATAACTACTGCCTCCAGTACCCAACACCACTGACAGCACCACCACCACTGACAACAACACCACCACCACCACTGACAGCACCACCACCACCACTGACAGCACCACTACCACCACTGACAACACCACCACCACCACCACCACTGACAACAGCACCACCACCACCACTGACAGCACCACTACCACCACTGACAACACCACCACCACCACCACCACTGACAACAGCACCACCACCACCACTGACAACAGCACCACCACCACCACTGACAGCACCACCACCACTGACACCACCACCACCACTGACAGCACCACCACCACCACTGACACCACCACTACCACCACTGACAACACCACCACCACCACTGACAGCACCACCACCACCACTGACAGCACCACCACCACCACTGACAACACCACCACCACCACCACCACCACTGACAACAGCACCACCACCACCACTGACAGCACCACCACCACTGACACCACCACCACCACTGACAGCACCACCACCACTGACACCACCACCACTGACAGCACCACCACCACCACTGACACCACCACCACCACCACCACTGACAACAGCACCACCACCACCACTGACAGCACCACCACCGCTGACAGCACCACCACCACCACTGACACCACCACCACCACCACCACTGACAACAGCACCACCACCACCACTGACAGCACCACCACCACCACTGACAACACCACCACCACTGACAACACCACCACCACCACTGACAGCACCACCACCACCACCACTGACAACAGCACCACCACCACCACTGACAACAGCACCACCACCACCACTGACAGCACCACCACCACTGACAACACCACCACCACCACTGACAGCACCACCACCACCACCACTGACAGCACCACCACCACCACCACTGACAACAGCACCACCACCACCACTGACAGCACCACCACCACCACTGACAACACCACCACCACTGACAACACCACCACCACCACTGACAGCACCACCACCACCACCACTGACAACAGCACCACCACCACCACTGACAGCACCACCACCACTGACACCACCACCACCACCACCACTGACAGCACCACCACCACTGACAACAGCACCACCACCACCACTGACAGCACCACCACCACTGACAACAGCACCACCACCACCACTGACAGCACCACCACCACTGACACCACCACCACCACCACTGACAACAGCACCACCACCACCACCACTGACACCACCACCACCACCACTGACAACAGCACCACCACCACCACCACTGACAACAGCACCACCACCACCACCACCACTGACACCACCACCACCACCACCACTGACAACAGCACCAGTACCTGCAGCGAGGCCACCACAAACACCTGACATCACTAACAACAGAGACAGACGTACACACAGTCTCCAACAGTAGGTGTGGACGGGGACCAGTTGCCAGGGCAGAAGAACAGCTGTGTGTGTGTGTGTGTTTGAGTATGTGTGTGTGTGTGTGTGTGTGTGTGCAGTGGAGGTGGCGGCCGGCGGCTGGCCCACAAGGAGCAGCTCCTGCCACCACAGACAACAAAGACTGGGTGGTGGCGGCGGCGGCGGCGGCGGCAGCAGTGTGGAGCAGACTAGGCTCTCTATCGATCTCCGAGCGTCGTGTCTCAAGTCCCTTGACGCCACCTCCTGCCTCTGGTGGTGGTGGTGGTGGTGGGTGGTGGTGGTGGGCGGAGGTGTCGGTGGGTGGTCGTTAAGTGGTGGGCGGAGGTGGTGGCGGGTGGGTGGGTGGGCCCAGGATTGTGAGGTTGTTGGTGGTAGTGGATTGTGAGGTTGTTGGTGGTAGTGGATTGTGAGGTTGTTGGTGGTAGTGGATTGTGAGGTTGGTGGTGGATTGTGAGGTTCTTGGTGGTGGTGGATTGTGAGGTTGGTGGTGGATTGTGAGGTTCTTGGTGGTGGTGGATTGTGAGGTTGGTGGTGGATTGTGAGGTTCTTGGTGGTGGTGGATTGTGAGGTTGGTGGTGGATTGTGAGGTTCTTGGTGGTGGTGGATTGTGAGGTTGGTGGTGGATTGTGAGGTTCTTGGTGGTGGTGGATTGTGAGGTTGGTGGTGGATTGTGAGGTTCTTGGTGGTGGTGGATTGTGAGGTTGGTGGTGGATTGTGAGGTTCTTGGTGGTGGTGGATTGTGAGGTTGGTGGTGGATTGTGAGGTTGGTGGTGGATTGTGAGGTTCTTGGTGGTGGTGCATTGTGAGGTTAGTGGTGGTGGTGGTGGATTGTGAGGTTGTTGTTGGTGGATTGTGAGGTTGGTGGTGGTGGTGGTAGCAGTGGATTGTGAGGTTAGTGGTGGTGGTGGTGGATTGTGAGGTTGGTGGTGGTGGTGGTGGATTGTGAGGTTGGTGGTGGTGGATTGTGAGGTTGTTGTTGGTGGTAGTGGATTGTGAGGTTGGTGGTGGTGGTGGTGGATTGTGAGGTTGTTGTTGGTGGTGGTGGATTGTGAGGTTGTTGTTGGTGGTGGTGGATTGTGAGGTTGTTGGTGGTGGTGGTGGTGGATTGTGAGGTTGTTGTTGTTGTTGGTGGCAGTGGATTGTGAGACGATGGATTGTGATGGTAGTGATGAGATGGTGGTAGTAATGGGCAGTAGATGACAGTGATTATAGTGGTTACAGTTGCTGGTAGTTGTGTTTTGTGATGATGGTGGTGGCAGTAAGCGGTGGTGGAGTGTTTTTGGTGGAGGAGGTACAACTACCACCTTCACCTGCCGTACAGGACACTCCACGTGTTCACCTGCCGTACAGGACACTCCACGTGTTCACCTGCCGTACAGGACACTCCACGTGTTCACCTGCCGTACAGGACACTCCACGTGTTCACCTGCCGTACAGAACACTCCACGTGTTCACCTGCCGTACAGGACACTCCACGTGTTCACCTGCCGTACAGAACACTCCACGTGTTCACCTGCCGTACAGGACACTCCACGTGTTCACCTGCCGTACAGAACACTCCACGTGTTCACCTGCCGTACAGGACACTCCACGTGTTCACCTGCCGTACAGGACACTCCACGTGTTCACCTGCCGTACAGGACACTCCACGTGTTCACCTGCCGTACAGAACACTCCACGTGTTCACCTGCCGTACAGGACACTCCACGTGTTCACCTGCCGTACAGAATACTCCACGTGTTCACCTGCCGTACAGAACACTCCACGTGTTCACCTGCCGTACAGAACACTCCACGTGTTCACCTGCCGTACAGAACACTCCACGTGTTCACCTGCCGTATAGGACACTCCACGTGTTCACCTGCCGTATAGGACACTCCACGTGTTCACCTGCCGTATAGGACACTCCACGTGTTCACCTGCCGTACAGAACACTCCACGTGTTCACCTGCCGTATAGGACACTCCACGTGTTCACCTGCCGTATAGGACACTCCACGTGTTCACCTGCCGTACAGGACACTCCACGTGTTCACCTGCCGTACAGAACACTCCACGTGTTCACCTCCCGTACAGAACACTCCACGTGTTCACCTGCCGTATAGGACACTCCGCGTGTTCACCTGCCGTATAGGACACTCCGCGTGTTCACCTGCCGTATAGGACACTCCGCGTGTTCACCTGCCGTATAGGACACTCCGCGTGTTCACCTGCCGTATAGGACACTCCACGTGTTCACCTGCCGTACAGAACACTCCACGTGTTCACCTGCCGTACAGAACACTCCACGTGTTCACCTGCCGTACAGAACACTCCACGTGTTCACCTGCCGTACAGAACACTCCACGTGTTCACCTGCCGTATAGGACACTCCGCGTGTTCACCTGCCGTATAGGACACTCCACGTGTTCACCTGCCGTACAGAACACTCCACGTGTTCACCTGCCGTACAGAACACTCCACGTGTTCACCTGCCGTACAGAACACTCCACGTGTTCACCTGCCGTATAGGACACTCCGCGTGTTCACCTGCCGTACAGAACACTCCACGTGTTCACCTGCCGTATAGGACACTCCACGTGTTCACCTGCCGTACAGAACACTCCACGTGTTCACCTGCCGTACAGAACACTCCACGTGTTCACCTGCCGTACAGAACACTCCACGTGTTCACCTGCCGTATAGGACACTCCGCGTGTTCACCTGCCGTATAGGACACTCCGCGTGTTCACCTGCCGTATAGGACACTCCGCGTGTTCACCTGCCGTATAGGACACTCCGCGTGTTCACCTGCCGTATAGGACACTCCGCGTGTTCACCTGCCGTATAGGACACTCCACGTGTTCACCTGCCGTATAGGACACTCCGCGTGTTCACCTGCCGTATAGGACACTCCACGTGTTCACCTGCCGTATAGGACACTCCACGTGTTCACCTGCCGTATAGGACACTCCACGTGTTCACCTGCCGTACAGAACACTCCACGTGTTCACCTGCCGTATAGGACACTCCACGTGTTCACCTGCCGTATAGGACACTCCACGTGTTCACCTGCCGTATAGGACACTCCACGTGTTCACCTGCCGTACAGAACACTCCACGTGTTCACCTGCCGTATAGGACACTCCACGTGTTCACCTGCCGTATAGGACACTCCACGTGTTCACCTGCCGTATAGGACACTCCACGTGTTCACCTGCCGTATAGGACACTCCACGTGTTCACCTGCCGTATAGGACACTCCACGTGTTCACCTGCCGTATAGGACACTCCACGTGTTCACCTGCCGTATAGGACACTCCACGTGTTCACCTGCCGTATAGGACACTCCACGTGTTCACCTGCCGTATAGGACACTCCACGTGTTCACCTGCCGTATAGGACACTCCACGTGTTCACCTGCCGTATAGGACACTCCACGTGTTCACCTGCCGTATAGGACACTCCACGTGTTCACCTGCCGTATAGGACACTCCACGTGTTCACCTGCCGTACAGAACACTCCACGTGTTCACCTGCCGTATAGGATGAGAGTATTTCCTTACATTCCTTCGACTCGTCTTCATTTCCAGCTTCCACCTGTGTTGTCCTACTTTGTCTTTAAAGAGGCAGTCTACACTTGTCTTCAGTATTCCCCTCGCAGTATTTTGTATATTTTGATCATATCCCCTCTGTTTCTTCTCTCTTCTGGGGCTGTGGGATTTAGTTCTTTTAATCTGGCACCAATTTTGTTGCAAATTTCTTCACTTTACGTTTAATTTTGCTTCGCGAGACGGGGTTCCTTGCCGGTGCTGCACGGTCTAACTTTCGCCTAACATAGCATGTTCAGACTGTTAATTCCGTTAAAAACAAAAGAGTTCTTCTCATAGTTTTTAAATGGCCTTCTAAGTTTGCCACCTTTCCATATGTTTACTGGTGATGTTAGCACGGGAATTATATTCACTCAAAGTTAATGTACAATCTCAGAATCCTCTAATTACTGTCCTATTAAGATGTAGATTCCGTCTGGCTTCCTATCGTCGTCATTACCTTGCACTTGTGGGTATTGAACTCTAGCAAGTCTTAATATTACTGGAGTGTGTCAAGGTCTTCCTGTAATTCTCTACAGTCGTCCTCTGTTTTGACATTCCTCATCAGCTTTGCGTCATCTGCAACATTGACATGCACGAGCTCTCTCCCTCGTGCAGGTCATCCATATAAATTAGCAAGAGCAGTGATCCTTAAACCAAGCCTTCAAGATCCCTCTTGTCATGTTCCTCCACCTTGACTCCTCCTCTCGTATCCGTCAGGTACTTCCTTAACTCCTTTAGTATTTCCCAAGTTATCCCTTCATCTTTTACACCAGCCATTTAGGAGGATCACTTTCAGACGCTTTTGGATAATCCAGGAAGATGCAGCACTACCCAGCTATCGTTTTCCTGTAGTATATTGGCGATTTTGTCATAAAAGTATATAGTTTGCCAGGCATGGCTTTCCTGTTCTACATCCACGCAGCCCTTCTGTTACATTGTCCTCTCCATGGATGGTGATACCAAGTCTGATCCTACCACGAGTTAGTCGGTAGCAGCTAGTGCGGTCTCGTATCCTACCATTTCCAAACTGTTTCTGTTTTGTAGAGCTCTTGGAACCTCTTATTGTCTCTCGCACACCTTCTTGTCGTTTTCTAAGGAACACCTCTTTGTTTGTCTAGCCTGATCATGTGTTCTTTTTTTTATCAACACCAGCTTTAACTTTTGCCACAATGTCTATTTTTTTCTTCAAATTGCCTCTCAGCTTCCCTCCCGAGTCTGGGGTACTCATTTGTGGAGGGAGGGAGGAAGGGAGAAAGTGAGAGGAAAGGAGAGAGAGAGAGAGAGAGAGAGAGAGAGAGAGAGAGAGAGAGAGAGAGAGAGAGAGAGAGAGAGAGAGAGAGAGAGAGAGAGAGAGAGAGAGAAAGAGAGAAAAAGAGAGAGAGAGAGAGAGAGAGAGAGAGAGAGAGAGAGAGAGAGAGAGAGAGAGAGAGAGAGAGAGAGAGAGAGAGAGAGAGAGAGAGAGAGAGGGGGGGGGGGAAGGAGGGAGATAAGACAGGTTACAAAACAGGGCCATACAGAGCCCATGGTCGACCTTCCGTCAATGATGTTGTCAGGTATTAGGGAGAGCGAATTGGAGGGTCGATCGTCTTTGGCTTCGACAGCGGCAGACATTTCCACAAAGGCACTTGCAAGGTTTCTCGAAACAGGAAAAAATCCGGTAGATGGTAAAGCCTCAGGGATTACTGGAAGTCACCTGCGTGCTCGGGATTTGAGTGTGTGCGTGTATTAACTCTCATGTTCTTCCAGGACTGAGCTTCAGCTCCCGAGTCCCGCCTTTCCAGATGTCGAGTGTTTAATGCTTTATATAATACACGTGGGACATTTAACGTCTTTAGAGATGTCACTTTGTCGTATGAGGTCACTGCTCAAGAGAAACGCCTCCAACGGTCTATGATTCCAAGCTGGAACAGCCTGCTGCGACGTGCAACAGTCTGGTCAGCCAGGGCCATCAACCAGGAGGAAGATGCCAGCTGAGACATAATCAGAGACTGGGCAGCGGGATATGTGATCTTCGCAACCAAGGTAAAGGCATAATTCTTCTTCGCTCTTTCCCGGGTTTGTTAAGACAATGACGTACATATAGACGTACATATTTTCTATACATTCCAAGCGTTTCCTCTTGACTAGTCCCTCGAGACCCCCTACACTCCAGGGAATGATTGTTGTTTGTAGTTTTGCTGGGGCTTGTTAGTAGTTTCTTGCACATATGTAACGCACAGGTCTACCTCTGGAAGTACACCATTTGGTCCGGGAGACATCTCCCGTCACGCAGGGTGCAGTCGCACCTCCACAGATCTCCAGTATCATCTTTTGATACTGGTAATGGCTCAAAAGGGCCTCCACTTACTGGCTATTCATGCCCGTGCCATGTCTTGGGTGGCTTAATCTTCATCTTCATCTTTGGAAGTTCCTCATTTCGCACCGGTGTGTACTCACCTAGTTGTGCTTGCGGGGGTTGAGCTTTGACTCTTTGGTTCCGCCTCTCAACCGTCAATCAACTGGCGAACAGATTCCTGAACCTAATGGGCTTTAAATCCATGTTGTCCTGGGTTGTGTAATTCATTATTTTCCCTAAAACTAGAAATTTGATTCCTAATCACTCTTTCCAAAACTTATATTATGTTAGTGCAACTGGTCTATAATTTTTTGCCAGAGCTTTACTAACCCCTTTGTGCAGAGGAGCTATATCTGCAGATTTAAGTGCTGCTGGTATCTCTCCCTGTATATATATATATATATATATATATATATATATATATATAGAGAGAGAGATAGAGATAATATAATTTACTACAAGCTTACCTTAGGAACGAGAACTTTAAATCCCTTCGGATGTCTTACCTGTAAAACAGAAGGAAACACCCATTAGACCACAATTTTTAATTCTAGATTTTCTAATCAATAAATCACATAATAATGTTTACAATCATAAACACGTGACTTATAGACGGAGGCGTGATAAAACAATCATCTTCTAACAGAAGGCAGATATAAGCAACCATACCATAAGACCAAATACCATCTTGTAACTACATATAGATATATCTACCATACCCCAGGACACGGTACCATCTTGTAACTACATATAGATATATCTACCATACACCAGGACACGTCATCATCTTGTAACTACATGTAGATATATCTACCATACCCCAGGACACGGTACCATCTTGTAACTACATGTAGATATATCTACCATACACCAGGACACGTCATCATCTTGTAACTACATGTAGATATATCTACCATACCCCAGGACACGTCATCATCTTGTAACTACATGTAGATATATCTACCATACCCCAGGACACGTCATCATCTTGTAACTACATGTAGATATATCTACCATACCCCAGGACACGTCATCATCTTGTAACTACATGTAGATATATCTACCATACCCCAGGACACGTCATCATCTTGTAACTACATGTAGATATATCTACCATACCCCAGGACACGGTACCATCTTGTAACTACATGTAGATATATCTACCATACCCCAGGACACGGTACCATCTTGTAACTACATGTAGATATATCTACCATACCCCAGGACACGGTACCATCTTGTAACTACATGTAGATAAATCTACCATACCCCAGGACACGGTACCATCTTGTAACTACATATAGATATATCTACCATACCCCAGGACACGGTACCATCTTGTAACTACATATAGATATATCTACCATACCCCAGGACACGGTACCATCTTGTAACTACATATAGATATATCTACCATACCCCAGGACACGGTACCATCTTGTAACTACATATAGATATATCTACCATACCCCAGGACACGGTACCATCTTGTAACTACATATAGATATATCTACCATACCCCAGGACACGGTACCATCTTGTAACTACATATAGATATATCTACCATACACCAGGACACGGTACCATCTTGTAACTACATATAGATATATCTACCATACCCCAGGACACGGTACCATCTTGTAACTACATATAGATATATCTACCATACCCCAGGACACGGTACCATCTTGTAACTACATATAGATATATCTACCATACCCCAGGACACGGTACCATCTTGTAACTACATATAGATATATCTACCATACCCCAGGACACGGTACCATCTTGTAACTACATATAGATATATCTACCATACCCCAGGACGCGTCATCATCCTGTAACTACATGTAGATATAGCTACCTAGTCAAGAGAAGCCAAGGTAGACTAACAGAAGGTGAGTTGGAAGGTGTGTAATGTGTGGGGTTGCGAGAGTGGTAGCTCTGGCACACAGGTGTGTGTGTGTGCCGCCCACTGCTGCCTCACCACACCTGCTCACCACTATCACACACTGCACCTCAATCAGACACGTATGCGTGCACACACACACACACACACACACACACACACACACACACACACACACACACACAATTAGGAAGTGATGTGGTGGAGGCTGACTCCATGCACAGTTTCAAGTGTAGATATGATAGAGCCCAATAGGCTCAGGAATCTGTACACCTGTTGATTGACGGTTGAGAGGCGGGACCAAAGAGCCTAAGCTCAACCCCCGCAAGAACAACTAGCTGAGTATACACACAAACACACACACACACCTCCCCGCCAGAGGTGGAAACAAATGTGCAGTTTCTTTCACCCTGATGCCTTTCACCCTCATCTAGCAATAAATAGGTACCTGGGAGTTAGACAGCTGCTACGGGCTGCTTCCTGGGGATGTGTGTGTGTGTGTGTGTGTGTGTGTGTGTGTGTGTGTGTGTGTGTTTCCTAGAAATATATATGTAGTAGATATAACAGGAAAAATAGATTGGTTAGAAAGGCGGGGTCCAGGAGCTAATAGCTCGATCCTGCAGTCACAAATAGTACAGTAAATACATTTGTATTTTTACAAATTTAGACCCACACCACTACATTACGTAGGGGGGGGGGGTGAGGTTCCATAGTGGTGGTGGTGAGGTTCCATAGTGGTGGTGGTGAGGTTCCATAGTGGGGGTGGTGGTGAGGTTCCATAGTGGTGGTGGTGGTGAGGTTCCATAGTGGTGATGGTGGTGAGGTTCCATAGTGATGGTGGTGAGGTTCCATAGTGGTGGTGGTGGTGAGGTTCCATAGTGGTGATGGTGGTGAGGTTCCATAGTGGTGGTGGTGAGGTTCCATAGTGGTGATGGTGAGGTTCCAGTGTTGGTGGTGAGGTTCCATAGTGGGGGTGGTGGTGAGGTTACATAGTGGTGGTGGTGGTGAGGTTCCATAGTGGTGGTGGTGGTGAGGTTCCATAGTGGTGGTGGTGGTGAGGTTCCATAGTGGTGGTGGTGGTGAGGTTCCATAGTGGTGATGGTGGTGAGGTTCCATAGTAGTGGTGGTGAGGTTCCATAGTGGTGATGGTGAGGTTCCAGTGTTGGTAGTGAGGTTCCATAGTAGTGGTGGTGGTGAGGTTCCATAGTGGTGGTGGTGAGGTTCCATAGTGGTGGTGGTGAGGTTCCATAGTGGTGGGGGTGAGGTTCCATAGTGGTGGTGGTGGTGAGGTTCCATAGTGGTGGGGGTGAGGTTCCATAGTGGTGGTGGTGAGGTTCCATAGTGGTGGGGGTGAGGTTCCATAGTGGTGTGGGTGAGGTTCCATAGTGGTGGTGGTGAGGTTCCATAGTGGTGGTGGTGGTGAGGTTCCATAGTGGTGGGGGTGAGGTTCCATAGTGGTGGTGGTGAGGTTCCATAGTGGTGGGGGTGAGGTTCCATAGTGGTGGGGGTGAGGTTCCATAGTGGTGTGGGTGAGGTTCCATAGTAGTGGTGGTGAGGTTCCATAGTGGTGGGGGTGAGGTTCCATAGTGGTGGTGGTGAGGTTCCATAGTGGTGTGGGTGAGGTTCCATAGTGGTGGTGGTGAGGTTCCATAGTGGTGTGGGTGAGGTTCCATAGTGGTGGTGGTGAGGTTCCATAGTGGTGGTGGTGGTGAGGTTCCATAGTGGTGAGGGTGAGGTTCCATAGTGGTGGTGGTGAGGTTCCATAGTGGTGGGGGTGAGGTTCCATAGTGGTGGTGGTGAGGTTCCATAGTGGTGTGGGTGAGGTTCCATAGTGGTGGTGGTGAGGTTCCATAGTGGTGGTGGTGGTGAGGTTCCATAGTGGTGGTGGTGGTGAGGTTCCATAGTAGTGGTGGTGAGGTTCCATAGTGGTGGTGGTGAGGTTCCATAGTGGTGATGGTGAGGTTCCATAGTGTTGGTGGTGAGGTTCCATAGTAGTGGTGGTGGTGAGGTTCCATAGTGGTGGTGGTGAGGTTCCATAGTGGTGGTGGTGAGGTTCCATAGTGGTGGTGGTGAGGTTCCATAGTGGTGGTGGTGAGGTTCCATAGTGGTGTGGGTGAGGTTCCATAGTGGTGGTGGTGGTGAGGTTCCATAGTGGTGGTGGTGGTGAGGTTCCATAGTAGTGGTGGTGGTTCCATAGTGGTGATGGTGAGGTTCCATAGTGTTGGTGGTGAGGTTCCATAGTAGTGGTGGTGGTGAGGTTCCATAGTGGTGGTGGTGAGGTTCCATAGTGGTGGTGGTGAGGTTCCATAGTGGTGGTGGTGAGGTTCCATAGTGGTGGTGGTGAGGTTCCATAGTGGTGTGGGTGAGGTTCCATAGTGGTGAGGGTGAGGTTCCACAGTGGTGGGGGTGAGGTTCCATAGTGGTGGGGGTGGCGAGGTTATATAACATTCGTCCTTGCGTGGCGGGAAGCCGTACCTCTGGCAACATGTTCCTCCTCCCAGACACGCTCACCCTTACCATCAACAAACCCGTAATTCTCATAACAATACTTCCTCATTTACAGACGTACTTTTTTGTAATATAAGGAATTTCCAGATACAATGGTTTCCAATGGGGCCGCTGGCAGTGTTGTCGTGGGGAGAGACAGAGCGGCAGGAGTGACTAGAGTGCGGGTTAATACCGGAGTTGGCAGCCACGGTCCATGGAAACAATGCAACAACTTTATGGTCATGTGGTGAATCATGGTGTACCCCGCTCCATACTATGGCTGCGACCCTAGACACACACACACACACACACACACACACACACACACACACAGAGACAGACACACACACACACACACACACACACACACACACACACACACACACACACACCACAGGGGCCTGGTAGCCTGGTGAATAGCACTAGGAAGTGATGTGGTGGAGGCTGACTCCATACACAGTTTCAAATGTAGATATGATAAAGCCCAATAGGCTCAGGAATCTGTACACCAGTTGATTGACGGTTGAAAGGCGGGACCAACGGGCAAAAGCTCAACTAGGTGAGTACATATACACACACACGAGCTAATGCTCGATATTACAGGCACTAATAGGTGAGGACAAATAGGTGAGTGCACATACACCTGTGTAGCCTTTGGGAACAAGAACAAAGAACCCTTCTATACGTAGTATATTAACCAACAGTATGCCATACCACGTATAATAAAGAATTCAATAATTGTTGAGTATGGTAAATGAAAATGATGTCTTGCCAATCCGTCTGTAAGGGATTGCTATGTTTTCTCTCTCTCTCTCTGAATATATATATATAATATAATAAAATATATATATATATATATATATATATATATATATATATATATATATATATATATATATATATATATATATATTTACAATCATACAATTCCCCGATAATGCTCTCAAACTTGACCAAAGTCTACAACAGAGGGCATCATGGCTCTTATATAATGGAGTTATTATAAGTTTCATTTGAGGCTTATATAAGTATTTGGTTGACAGTACCAATATGTATTGATGGACCACCAAAAAGTTGACGTTTTGTATTACAGAATTTGACCATATGGGAAACATTTTTTTTAAGCCGTAATAAGAATACAGAATGTAACTAAACTCTCCTAGCAATCCTAGTCCCAATACCTGCTATTTTAGGCCTAATATAGCACATATATACTAGGCCTAAGAATGTTTAATTTTTTTTTTGGCTTTATTTTTCCAGACTCTTATGTAATTAAAATTACAAAACATCAACTTTTTGGCGGACCATCACTACACAGTGATATTTCCCACCAAATATTTACAAAAGAAATTATGATTGAGAAATTTATTTAATTTCTGGGTTGTTATAGCAGCATCATACACCATTCCAGCTTCCTAAAATTATAGTACTTGTTGCAGGTATTTGGTCGAACACACACATATTGGACTGTTTGGATTCTCTGTCATCTGGCGTTGACTCAAAGGATCAATCTCCCCGCGGCCCGGTCTCTTGACCAGCCTTCCGGGTTGGTGGTCTGCTCAACCAGCCTGTTGGACGTGATTGATCGCAGCCCGACGTCTGAATCACGGCTGGGTTGATCAGGTATATTTTGGAGGTGTTTATCGAGTTCTCATTTGAACATCGTGAGAGGCCGACCAATATGAGTTGCTCCTATTCAGTTTCTACTTAAGCAAGATAAGGAAAAAAACAGTTACAGATTAAACTACCGTACATCTTTAGGATACTCCCTCCTCTCCCTCCCTCCCCCCCTTCCCCACAAAAAATGAATGACATATTTTATTTATATGTGTTTAAATGAATCCATTCTGTTTAAAGAGTCAACAAATACAAAAGATTCATTCAATCAACTGGACAAAAGCAAAGAGAATTAACAGGCGAAAACTAGAAACTTTTCTGCAGTTTAAGGCCTTTCAATCTCTGGAGGGATATTAAGGCCTATCAACCTCTGGAGGGATATTCAGGACTATCAACCTCTGGAGGGATATTAAGGCCTATCAACCTCTGGAGGGATATTCAGGACTATCAACCTCTGGAGGGATATTAAGGCCTATCAACCTCTGAATGGTTATTACGGTCTATCAAGGTCTGGAGGGGTTAAGGCCTATCTATGGAGGGTTTTTGCGGCCTATCGATCTATGCAGAGTTATTAATTTAAGGTCTATCATCCTCTGGAGAGTTATTAGGATCACAACAACAAGTTTACTGATCAACCAGCAAGTATACCGTAGTCCTTAACATAATCAGCTCTAAAGGGTAATCTCAGTGTGTATACACCGAAAGTGGGATAAACTTCTCTCTTGAATTTATCACTTGGTATACGTCATTAGTTTATGAGTAGTATACCACACTGATGACCTTGGGGGAGGAGCTAGAGTATACTACACTGATGACCTAGGGGGAGGTGCTTGAGTATACCACACTGATGATTTAGGGGGAGGAGCTAGAGTATACCACACTGATGACTTAGGGGGAGGAGCCAGAGTATACTACACTGATGACTTAGGGGGAGGAGCCAGAGTATACTACACTGATGACCTAGGGGGAGGTGCTAGAGTATACCACACTGATGACCTAGGGGGAGGTGCTAGAGTATACCACACTGATGATTTAGGGGGAGGAGCTAGAGTATACCACACTGATGACCTAGGGGGAGGAGCTAGAGTATACCACACTGATGACTTAGGGGGAGGAGCTAGAGTATACCACACTGATGACCTTGGGGGAGGAGCTAGAGTATACTACACTGATGACCTAGGGGGAGGTGCTAGAGTATACCACACTGATGATTTAGGGGGAGGAGCTAGAGTATACCATACTGATGACTTAGGGGGAGGAGCTAGAGTATACCACTGATGACTTAGGGGGAGGAGCTAGAGTATACCACACTGATGACTTAGGGGGAGGAGCTAGAGTATACCATACTGATGACCTAGGGGGAGGAGCTAGAGTATACCGCTGATGACTTAGGGGGAGGAGCTAGAGTATACCACACTGATGACTTAGGGGGAGGAGCCAGAGTATACTACACTGATGACTTAGGGGGAGGAGCCAGAGTATACTACACTGATGACCTAGGGGGAGGTGCTAGAGTATACCACACTGATGACCTAGGGGGAGGTGCTAGAGTATACCACACTGATGATTTAGGGGGAGGAGCTAGAGTATACCACACTGATGACCTAGGGGGAGGAGCTAGAGTATACCACACTGATGACTTAGGGGGAGGAGCTAGAGTATACCACTAATGACTTAGGGGGAGGAGCTAGAGTATACCACACTGATGACTTAGGGGGAGGAGCTAGAGTATACCACTGATGACCTAGGGGGAGGAGCTAGAGTATACCACACTGATGACTTAGGGGGAGGAGCTAGAGTATACCACTGATGACCTAGGGGGAGGAGCTAGAGTATACCACACTGATGACTTAGGGGGAGGAGCTAGAGTATACCACAGTGATGACCTAGGGGGAGGAGCTAGAGTATACCACAGTGATGACCTAGGGGGAGGAGCTAGAGTATACCACTTATGACCTAGGGAAGTTCATAGTCACCGCCCCCCCACCACCACCGCAACAACAACCACCACCACTACCACACCCACCCTCACTCACCACCACTACCACACCCACCCCCACTCACCACCACTACCATCCTCCATCACCACCACTACCACTACCACACCCACCCTCACTCACCACCACTACCACCCTCCATCACCACAACTACCACACCCACCAACCACCATCAACCAGGTATCAACCGTCGCCACTCAAAGAGAAACATCACATAACTACAAATTATTACCTATAAAATCCTCACCTGCTGGGCCCTCCCTTCCCAAGTCTATTTATGCTCACTAAGGTAACATAGGCCTATCCAAGATCACCACGATTATAGGCCTATCACAGATCACCAAGATGGCATGCCTTGCGGTTACCGTGCGTTGATTCTGGGGCTCAACGTCCCCGCGGCCCGGTCCCTGACCAGACCTCCTCTGGTAGGCCTATATTAAAATAGACCTCTCCTCATAGACGTATTCTAAATCACCAATTTAAATAGGTCAGATTACCAAGTTTACCTATAATTGCCTACGAACAGACTTATAAAACTCAAAGGCTATGCTGTCTCTATAAAGCTCTTTCTTAACTACTTTGCTGTTTTCACTGCCCTGTCTACTACCTTGCTAGTGACAATAGAGCTGTCTACTACCTTGCTAGTGACAATAGAGCTGTCTACTACCTTGCTAGTGACAATAGAGCTGTCTACTACCTTGCTAGTGACAATAGAGCTGTCTACTACCTTGCTAGTGACAATAGAGCTGTCTACTACCTTGCTAGTGACAATAGAGCTGTCTACTAATTTCTCTACTATTGGCATTTATGCTATTTTCAGGCTGTTGTTGTTGTTTAAGATTCGCAACCCGGAACAAAAAGTACCGAGTAGCACGGGCTATGGTGAGCCCGCAGTATTTTCAGGCGTATTAACTGCCTCACTATTTAAAGGCAGCCACAGAGCAATTGTTGGCGCTCAACCCAGATAAATAGAATCTACTAATCTTGTTGCTGATAGGCCTATTTATCCGCTATAGGCCTACTGATGGAGGGATTTTCGCGAAATTTAACGAGCCATAAAAGTGTGTGGGGAGGTGGTGGTGGAGCGAGCGCCCTGGTTGCTTCACTGACCCGACACGGGTTTACAGACTCTAGCGGTACTGAAGAGGGAGGAAGAGCAAGGAGATGATATGAGGTGAAGGAGGCAAGAGAAAGGATATGAGGTAGAAAGAAGAGAAAACAGAGGGAGAGAACTTGGCAACTATCCAGTGACGCCACTAGGGTAGAGAGAGAGTGAACAACCTTCCACCCCGCATCTCCCTTCTTGTATGGAGCCTTAGTGATGATGGTGCTACACTCTCAGCCCTGGCTGGTTTGTTGCTGCTGTTGCTGCTGTTGGTGCTGCTGTTGGTGCTGCTGTTGCTGCTGATGCTGTTGCTGGTGCTGCTGTTGCTGTTGCTGGTGCTGCTGTTGCTGCTGCTGCTGCTGTTGGTGCTGCTGTTGGTGCTGATGCTGTTGCTGGTGCTGCTGTTGCTGCTGCTGCTGCTGTTGCTGCTGTTGGTGCTGCTGTTGGTGCTGCTGTTGCTGCTGATGCTGTTGCTGGTGCTGCTGTTGCTGTTGCTGCTGCTGCTGTTGCTGCTCCTGTTGCTGCTACTGCTGCCGCCGCGTGGTAATTACTTACTACCACTGTTGTGACGTTAAGTGTGTTGATGGTGTTTTTATTTGTTTATTTTCACCCGGGCTTGGCGAGTAGAACAGCTCGCAGAACTCACTCCAGGTATACTCCAGGTATACTCCAAGTATACTCCAAGTATACTCCAGGTATACTCTCCGATGCCTTCCCTCCGTCTACCGTGCTCACTCCTCCAGTGTCTGGCACCACCACCCGTCACATCTCCAACCACTTGGACTAGACGGTAGAGCGACGGTCTCACTTCATGCAGGTCAGCGTTCAGTCCCCGACCGTCCAAGTAGTTGGGCACCATTCCTTCCCTCCGTCCCACCCCAAATCCTTATCCTGACCCCACCCTCCACTGGACCTGACAACCCCTCCATTGGACCTGACAACCCCTCCTTTGGACCTGACAATCCCTCTACTGGACCTGACAACCCCTCCACTGGACCTGACAACCCCTCCACTGGGCCTGACAACCCCTCCACTGGGCCTGACAACCCCTCCACTGGACCTGGCAACCCTCCACTGGACCTGACAACCCTTCCACTGGACCTGACAACCCCTCCACTGGACCTGACAACCCCTCCACTGGACCTGACAACCCCTCCACTGGACCTGACAACCCCTCCACTAGACCTGACAACCCCTCCACTGGACTTAACAAGCCTCCACTGGACCTGACAAGCCTCCATTGGACCTGACAACCCCTCCACTGGACCTGACAACCTTCCACTGGACCTGACAACCCCTCCACTGGACCTGACAACCCTCCACTGGACCTGACAACCCTCCACTGGACCTGACAACCCCTCCACTGGACTTGACAAGCCTCCACTGGACCTGACAAGCCTCCATTGGACCTGACAACCCCTCCACTGGACCTGACAACCCTCCACTGGACCTGACAACCCCTCCACTGGACCTGACAACCCCTCCACTGGACCTGACAACCCCTCCACTGGACCTGACAACCCCTCCACTGGACCTGACAACCCCTCCACTAGACCTGACAACCCCTCCACTGGACTTAACAAGCCTCCACTGGACCTGACAAGCCTCCATTGGACCTGACAACCCCTCCACTGGACCTGACAACCTTCCACTGGACCTGACAACCCCTCCACTGGACCTGACAACCCTCCACTGGACCTGACAACCCTCCACTGGACCTGACAACCCCTCCACCGACCTGACAACCCCTCCACCGACCAGACAACCCCTCTAGTTGCTGGCACCTGAATTTCCCAACCGAACCCCCACCAGCTGAAGTTCAACCGTCTATGGATCAACCCTCAATATCCTAGCCCCACTCTCCGCCCCCCCCCCTAGCCCCACTCTCCGCCCCCCCCCCATAGCCCCACTCTCCGCCTCCCCCCTAGCCCCACTCTCCGCCCCCCCCTAGCCCCACTCTCCGCCTCCCCCCTAGCCCCACTCTCCACTCCCCCCTCGCCCCAGCACCACCTTGGGTGTTGCAGTGGTCGGAGCAGCAGACGCCTCTACCCGGCTTCTAAGCCTTCCTCTTTAACAGTTCTCGATAGCCAATGACTCTGTGTCTCTCTCTCTTTGTTTCCGTCCCTCTCTCTCTGTCTCTCTTTCTTTATCTCTATGTTTATAATATATATCCTTGTATTTCCAATTAAAATATCCTACCCAACGAATTTATTTGAATCCTTAAACTACATACACCAAATTGGGAAGTACAAAAAAAAAAAATGGAAAATGACTGACAAAAGTGCTTTTTATCTGTATGGTGTTGGTTACAAACATTCTCTGGACTGATACAGACAGCAACTCATCGTTCAAAACATCCTCTCTATACAGCCTGTTTCCTTCTCTTGATTTGCGTCAACGTACAAAATACAAAGTGCTAATCAACCGTTACGCACCAACCCAAGAACCCACCTAACCTAACCCACCAATGTATAGAAAACGTGGATATTTGTGATACGTTACTTTTCAAAGTTAGTTTAGTTCAGTTCATTGATTATGCACCCCATACCCATCCTGTGGGCGGTAGTGGAAAGGGTTACAGAGGCACATAATGGGCTCAGGGACTGAACCCCACAATTCATTTAGCTAAGCAAGTTATAATCTTGATGAGCTAGTTACAAAATTCAATATAAGTCATCACATCAACAATGGGTTCGAGATCGACCTCAAGTACAGGTTCTAAATTAAGCAACTGACATATGTGGAGAGCTAGTGTCAAAATTTATATGTTTGTCCTGCACACCGCCCCCCATCCAGTGGGCAGCGGTGTACTTTGTAATCTGTACGTTGGGGGACTATAGCGTACAAAATGGGACGTACTGGTTAAGAGGACGGGCTGGAGAGCGTACACAAATATGTGCTGCAGGAGCTGTGAACACCCAAAGCAGTATGTACACAGCTCTACTAAAAGGAGCACAACAAAATGTGCAGCAACCTTGTCTGCCAGGAGGCCTGGTCGACGACCGGGCCGCGGGGACGCTAAGCCCCGGAAGCACCTCAAGGTAAGGTAACCAGATCAAGGCCTAAATAAGTCATCCTAGGCCTAATATTCGCAATCTCATGCAATTTATTACATGTACGTGCAATCTAGGCCTAGGAAAGTTTACGTTTGATTGTTGACTTCTTTGTCAAAGACCTTAAAATTAGTAATACAAAAAGTGGGACTTTTTGGGAGGGGGAGGGGAGGGGAGGGGAGATGAGGGGGAGGGGAGGGGAGGGGAGGGGGAGGGGAGGGGAGGGGAGGGGAGGGGAGGGGAGGGGAGGGGAGGGGGAGGGGAGGGGAGGGGGAGGGGAGGGGAGGGGGAGGGGAGGGGAGGGGGAGGGGGGAAGGGAGGAGTTGCAACAGTCCACATTGTATATATATTCCCTCCATAGTCGTTATACGTACTATCACTTTACTTAAGAGAGCCCTTAAGGATCGGTCTCCGTGATGGCCTGATAACCTGACGGGACAACACAAATAATGTGCTTCAAGTAACTTTTGACAAAAAACTTTCAAACTTACAAAAGACTAAGTTTCCCTTGATATATCTCCAGAACACACAGTAATGTATAGCTCAATACCTACTAGTTTTCAAAGCTAGCAGAATGCTACTTATTTCTAGTACAAAATATCTTGAACAACACTGATAACATTACAGACCAACCTTCAAAACATACAGTACAGACCTAACTTGAAATACAATACAGAGTAAATAGCAACCTTCAAACATACAGTACACCTCTGACCACTTGATTCTCCCAATTCAAACCGTTAAGCTACTCATTTTTTTTTATTAATACATGAGGTACATCTGCATTAGTGCAGCTACCCTAGACTATATGAAGTGGAGTACAGTGTGTCAAAAAAAGCTAACTAGGTGATGCTATAAAATCCCCATCACACAGGATGGTTAGTCATACAGAGGCATGTGATAGGCAGTCTGCACTGGCAGACTCCGGAAGCATTTTGAGGATATCATCAACACAAGAGTGAATAAGGCAGCAGTGGTAATACAAGTCCCCATCTCGCAGGATGGTTAGTCATACAGGGCCATATGTTTAGTAGCCTGCACTGACAAATTTTGGGTACATTGTGAGGATATCTTCAAGAATACGAGAGTGAATAAAGTAAGCTACTCAAGAAACGTTACACAGTAGTAGGAACAGTCTGAGGTTTTGAAAGCCACAACACCCAGAAATAATGTTCTGGAACTCCAGAATCAAAATTAGAAACTTTAATCGTAACAACTTGCATGAATCATTACAATAATGGCTGAACTAAACAGGTGTAGAGCAGTGTAAAGCAAACTAACATTTTTGGCATTAAGTGAGTAACATTTAGTTTACAAATTAAAAGGTGAAACAAAGTGTAGTTTACCATTAGACACGAGATAGACGGTGACACAATTTATATCACAGTAATAACTCAATTTGTCAGGGACAGGTAGCCTGTGATATATATATATACTGTAGGTTTGTATCAAGATCTCCAAGCTAGAACTACTGACCCTCCCCAGGATGCTACCCCCACAACAGTTGCCTAACTCTCGGGTACATATTTACTGTTAGGTGAACAGAGCATCAGATGAAAGGAACGTGCCCAACAATTTCTCTCGTGCTCGGGATTCCTGATTATGAGTCGAGAACGAAGCCAACTGTACTACCGAGACCCTGACGATGGTGGGAAGACAATTTGAGGAACTAATCTAAATGTATTCTGAATATACCTCGGTAATTTAATTCACATGGATCATTAGAGATTCGAACTCCGATCCTCAAAAGTACGAGACAGTTGTCCTACCATCTATACCATGGGCGCTCACAATACGGATCTCAGAGGTATCAAACTGGTACCCAACTGAAAATAAACCTTCCCTGGGGCGGTATTATTAAGGCATCTGAAAGTAACCCATTCCTTCTTCCTGGTCATATAAGAAGCCACATTTGCCTACGTACAAAGACTTGTAACATCAATCGAAGCCCACATTTCCTTGTTATATTCAATATTATTATTATATAATTTCAGAATTAAAAACAACATAGTTGAAACTGATTTTGCAGATCCCCGTCATTCATCAATCTACGTTTCAAAATAAAATAAAAATAATACTACGTAAAAAACAGGATTCTGACCACGAGTTCTTATTTCAAAATTTGACTAAAAAATGACCAACTTCTGTGTAATATTTGAAAAGATAATTTCCGGTATAGTTAGAGCAAACTCCATAGAAACATGTTCAAGAGTCGACATGTGAAATATTTTCCGGCATCGTTTTCAAGTGGACACAATTTGTCATAAATTGTAGGGAGAGCACATGGGGACTGGGAGGGGAGGGGGGGAAGGAGGAGGGAGATCATTTCTTACCAAGAGATGCCTGCACAAAGATGGCCGGACACTTCTTGTAGCTAACAACATAGAGAAAACACAAATGTTTTCTCATTTAGCGAGGTGTTTAGTGTTGAGGCGGTAGTATTGCTTGACGTAGCCTAGTGGGATTATAGGCGTCACGTGCAGTGGAGACAACTTCCAATGCTGACGTCGTCTGTCCAGAAGCAACTTTTAAATATTAAGCAACGAACCAGTCGCGTTGTGTACCTATCAATATCATCGATAGCTACAATGTGGTCTCGAATCAGTTTTTCCAGTGTGAGCGTACGCGCGCTCGCTCTCTCTCTCTCTCTCTCTCTCTCTCTCTCTCTCTCTCTCTCTCCCTCTCTCTCTCTCTGTCTCTGTCTCTCTCTGTCTCTCTCTCTCTCTCTCTCTCTCTCTCTCTCCCTCCCACGATGACACACACGGCTCTATCTCTCACATGCACACACATACCTTGTCTGGCTTCATCTGTCCAGTATACATCAATGACTATACCTTAGTGCTACCATCAAACAATCTACGTATAGACCACAGATGTTTAATAATCAATTTTTCCAATAAGCACTGGCTGTGTGTGCCTTACAAGCTGGCAGTTGTGGAGAGGGCCACTAGTGAGTGCCACCGTCGCTGCCGGGGGTTGACGACCTGACCTAGATAGTGGCACTTCCTCCACACCTCTCCTCCCCCAGGGCTCAATCCCAGCCTTCTCTCTCCTGTGACTCAACAACTGCCCTCTCCTCCCCCAGGAGTGAGCTACTGCCCTATCCTCCCCCCAGGAGGAGAGGGCAGCAGCTACACTGTGTTTGAACAGTAGTGTAGTGTTTGAACACAAACAAGTCAAATTTACATAATATAGGAAACTACACAGCATAAGGAGGAAGTAAACTATTATGTAAAACAAATCACATTAGCCTCACTATAGTTGACTCTCCATTAGCCTAAGAAAATTAACCTAAGATTGAACTTAGTAAAAATGAATTTAATATAATTGACCCAAACTAAGGTTAATCTCACCAAGACTAACAGAGCGGTACATTTGATCTGACTGGAACTGTTCTTATTAATAAAACTGGTCTCACAATTCCCGGCACTAAAACTTGCCTTCTTAAGACCTAGCGAAAATTAGCCTCATTAGCCTAAGGGTTTATCAAGAGATTAAGAGACATCAAGCACAACTAAGTGTTTGCGTTGAAACTAATCTTGAGATTAACAGGAGATTTGACACCTGTTTTAGCAGTGACCAACCCGCCTGTGACGGGTAATCACTGGCATAATTTCTTGCCGTGCAACGACACATGCAATCCAGCCTTACCTTGGTGAGTGAGGAGGATGAGAGTAGCAGCCTAGATGGTAGAAGGGATCAGCAGGGGTGGGCTGGTGTGTTGCAGTTAGGGGTCAGAGGTCACTTCTGTGCCCCAATGCCCACCTGGAGGGCATCCCAGCACGCACTACTGCCTCCACCCACACAGGAGTATCTGTAACAACGACAATAATTAAAAAAATGCATAGGCTCGGCTACACTTAAGACATGAAGGAATTAGCAGGAAACAAATACACAGGCTGGCCCTTTCTGGGAATCTTTACATTAACAACAAATATTTAGAACAATAAAGCCTATAAACAAGTATTATAATGACTGGCAGCAGCTCCTTGCATGTAAACACATGTTCCAACTCCATACAAAAATACTGAAGCAAGTAGAAGCTAACCAAAAACATCATTTAAATATAAAATTAATTATTGTATATAATACACACAAAAATTATTGAATACACAAATAATAATATTGTATATAATACACAAAATAAAATATTCGTGTTCGTATTCAATTACAAATAACACTAGGGCAGTCTACCAGCAAGCTCTAGTAGTATGGTCTACCAGCAAGCTCTAGTAGTATGGTCTACCAGCAAGCTCTAGTGGTATGGTCTACCAGCTAGCTCTAGTAGTATGGTCTAATAGCTAGCACAAGTAATATAGTCTACATAGCTAGCTCTCGACACACTGTGTAACCCTTCATATAGTCTAGGGCAGCTGTATTACTCTCCAGGTACCTTAGTATCACACAGCTGGACCTTGACACACACCATGTAACCTATCATATAGTTTTGGGCAGCTGTATAAATTACCAGGTATCTTAGTATCACACGGCTCACACGCTATGTAACCCTCCATATAGTCTAGGGCACCTGTATAGACGCAGCTGTACCGTGTTAATAAAAAAAATCGGTAGACGCATTCAAAACTTCACTTGGTATTTCTGTAGGGATGAACAAAAATTTAGGTCATGACTGACTTCAATAAAAATACAAATTTTCCTTACACAGCTGTCATGTCTAATGGAAGGCGTCCATATACTATTTCAGTTACATATACTGTATGTTATAATATTCCCTGATAGGCTGTATTAAACTGGTGTAAAGCAAACTTACCTTAATATAATAAACACAACTGTAATTTGCCTGGTTTTACCACACAGCCATTTGGATTTGGCCTGGCTATTCTAGAGTCATATATAATTTATCTAGATATACTTAGTCAAGTACGATATATTTGTTGATATGCTAAACAATTAATAAGAAGCATTGAGACAAAAAAAATCATGCAATCTAATTTTTCCCTGGTCTTTAATTAGAGAATTCTAAACTAGATTATATATATATATATATATATATATATATATATATATATATATATATATATATATGCAATTGACGATCACAAAACACTGATCATTTTATGCGGAAAATCCACAGAGAAATATGAAATGAGGTGTTTCTCATTTCATATTTCTCTGTGGATTTTCCGCATATATATATATATATATATATATATATATATATATATATATATATATATATATATATATATATATATATATATGCATGGGGAAATCTACTAATCTACTGTATACTGTTTTACAAGAGGAAAATTAGTGCAAATTTCCTAACAATTTTATTTGTTATATATATTTTTTTTAGTACAGCACTTAAGTTTATGCATTGATATGCTTGTTATAAATTGGACAATTCTTACACGAAACTTACGGGTGCAGGAATGTGCAACATATTCTCTTGGAGTTACAGCAAAAATCACTACAAGTTTTCTGTGATGGTGAGTGCGTCGGTCGGTTGGTCGTTCAGGTTAATGTGACTATTGGACGAGGAACTCTGCAAGACTCCACAAAACACGGGCTTCCTGTCCCAGATACGGTATCGCTTAAATATAAATTCGTAGAATACTTGAGAAGAGGAATGATGCCCGGGTGATTCCACCCCCCCCCCCCACACACACACACACACCCGACCAAAGAGCCAGAGCTCAACCTCCGCAAGGACAACTAGGTGAGTACACACACACACACACACACACACACACACACACACACACACACACACACACTCAGGCCACCAAAATGCATGTACATATTAGCAGGAGTGGCCGGTGGCGGCGGCGGCGGTACAGACCACAGTATTGCATGGGTCTGCTAACGACTTCAAACCTAAGTAATTAGTCCCGCAGATGTACGTCAACGGTTTTCGTACGCGCGTGTAGCTGGCGGCGCCGATGTCTTTTCTGATTGGTCAGGTCAAGCGGCCTTCTCATTGGTTAATTGAGGGCGCGTTGCCAAGTCTCCTCGGGTACGCTGGCTCCTCCGAAACCCACGCCCAACTCTCATGTCAATAATGTTTCATTACTAATACCCGCCTCTCATGTCTAGTATTTAAAATATAATGCGTAAATGAGTGTGAGGCAAGATGGCGCACCTGCCTCTCCCGCCCACAGCGACGCCCGCGCCCAGTAATGCCAAAAAGATCCCCAAGAGACAAGCCAATGACGTCACACATCTTGTATACGGTCTAACATAAAAACACTACAATTTACCGACTCTTCGTTTGGTTAGGATAGGATACCATTAAGCTACGTTAGGAGAGGATATTAAGAGATTAGAGTACATTTTTGGGATAGGCTAGGATAGATTTGTTTCAAGCGATGACGTTGACCGGCAAATGTTTCGGCGGATTTTGAACCCTCTCGGTAAAGTTGCGGCTCATTGGTGGCTTGGGTGCCAAGCCCAGCCATCGCCAAGCATTACCTAGACTCCCCCATCATCCTAGCAACAACTAGGGCGAGAGAGCCACACTATCATGATGAACAATAAAACACAGGAGCTAGATAAGAGCCCCCGGGAGGGTGAGCCTGGCTTCACGTGACGTAACAGGAAGCCATGCTGGCGTCCCTCACCCTACTACTACTACTACTATTACTACCTCGTGCCTCAATGACATAGTTACTGCTGCTTTTACACACACGATAACGTCAGTTACACACTTGGTAAATATTATAACTCCTTTTTTGACAGTGTTCACTCGAGACACTGAGTGAGACCCAGCTGAGTCTGGGTTCAAGTGACAGGATCAACAACCCCCACGGGGTTTCTTCCTGCTGGGGGAGGAGGGAGGGTTCTTTCTCCTGGGGGAGGGGGGTTTCTTCCTACTGGGGAGGGGTGTTTCTTCCTACTGGGGGAGGAGGTTTCTTCCTACTGGGGGAGGGGGGTTTCTTTCTCCTGGGGGAGGGGGGTTTCTTTCTCCTGGAGGAGGGGGGTTTCTTTCTCCTGGGGGAGGGGGGTTTCTTTCTCCTGGGGAGGGGGGTTTCTTTCTCCTGGGGGAAGGGGGGTTTCTTTCTCCTGGGGGAGGGGGGTTTCTTCCTACTGGGGGAGGAGGTTTCTTCCTACTCGGGGAGGGGGGTTTCTTCCTACTGGGGGAGGGGGGTTTCTTCCTACTGGGGGAAGGGGGTTTCTTCCTACTAGGGGAGGGGGGTTTCTTCCTCCTAGGGGAGGGGGATTTCTTCCTACTGGGGGAGGGGGATTTCTTCCTACTGGGGGAGGGGGGTTTCTTCCTACTGGGGGAGGGGGGTTTATTCCTACTGGGGGAGGGGGGGTTTATTCCTACTGGGGGAGGGGGAGTTTATTCCTACTGGGGGAGGGGGGTTTATTCCTACTGGGGGAGGGGGGGGGGGTTCATTCCTACTGGGGGAGGGGGGGTTTCTTCCTACTGGGGGAGGGGGAGTTCTTCCTACTGAGGGGGGTCTTCCTACCGGGGGAAGGTGTTGTGCATGCTGCTATAGCGGTACGTTCACTTACAGTAATATTATTACATTATGTACCCTTCCGTACATAATGTAAACAAAAACTTACATTCCCATAATCAAAAGTAAAAACATTCTTGAGTACATCTCTCCTAAGTACTTCAAACACACAGGAACATATGTTTTATTTACCTATTTGATTTAAGAGGAATTTGGACTATTAGTGACTATTAGGGACCTCGATACAAGTCTAACGTGTATGAATACACTCTGGCTGCCTGTCCCCAGACACAATGATTTATTAATTACTATCATTATTTGTACACTTTGTATATTTCATACAAGTGTACAACTCCGTATTTGGTAAAAATAAAATGAATTGTCCAGAGAACAAAATTAATGTTCAATAACTTAAAAATGTTTGTTATACCTTAAGTACAGTAATATATTTAATATGAATACTTCCTGCTACTCAAAAGTTTATAAAATATAATTCAATGCCACAAAACTATACATAAAGTCTAAATATTACAAATATTAATAAAACATTTTTATATAGAGTCGAACGATATGAAGGTTGAGTTCATTTTCATTGACTGACATGTTTATGTTCAATTTTTGCCAGCATAAGTGAAACAGATACTGTGTATATTCAATTGTTGCCTGCACAAATCTAACTGCTATTGTATATGTTCAGTTGACGCCTGCACATATACGGGGATCTGTGGTTTCTAAACCTTTTAAGAAAAATTATATTTCTTGTCCACTAAAGATAATAGTAATATATCCAAGTTTAAGCTAATGTAATATTTACACCAGAGTGCATGGAACACTGGAGGGGTACTGGTGGGTACGGGTACTGGTGGGCACGGGTACTGGTGGGCACGGGTACTGGTGGGCACGGGTACTGGTGGGCACGGGTACTGGTGGACACGGGTACTGGTGGACAGGGGGGTACTTGTGAGCACTGGGTATAGTAGGGTAGCTGGAGAATAAGAGGGATGGGGAAGAGCAGGGCACGGAAGGACACGGAGAGGCAACACATCAAGAGAACTGTGGTTGTTACCTTCACTTTTTATATGGTCAATCTTCCCACTGACCACACCACATTTTGCAGAGTGAAAATAACAGGGTACAAAGTGAGGAAGCTCCTGAAGCTATCACTCATGCATACATACATATGTGTTTATATATATATATATATGTCGTACCTAGTAGCCAGAACTCACTTATCAGCCTACTATGCAAGGCCCAATTTGACTAATAAGCCAAGTTTTCATGAATTAATTGTTTTTCGACTACCTAACCTACCTAACCTAACCTAACTTTTTCGGCTACCTAACCTAACCTAACCTATAAAGATAGGTTAGGTTAGGTTAGGTAGGGTTGGTTAGGTTTGGTCATATATCTACGTTAATTTAAACTCCAATAAAAAAAAATTGACCTCATACATAATGAAATTTGTAGATTTATCATTTCATAAGAAAAAAATTAGAGAAAATATATTGATTCAGGAAAACTTGGCTTATTAGGCAAATCGGGCCTTGCATAGTAGGCTGACAAGTGCGTTCTGGCTATTAGGTACGACATATATATATATATATATATATATATATATATATATATATATATGTCGTACCTAGTAGCCAGAACTCACTTTTCAGCCTACAATGCAAGGCCCGATTTGCCTAATAAGCCAAGTTTTCATGAATTAATATATTTTCTCTAATGTTTTTCTTATGAAATGATAAAGCAACCCATTTCATTATGTAAGAGGTCAATTTTTTTTTATTGGAGTTAAAATTAACGTAGAAATATGACCGAACCTAACCAACCCTACCTAACCTAACCTAACCTATCTTTATAGGTTAGGTTCGGTTAGGTAGCCGAAAAAGTTAGGTTAGGTTAGGTTAGGTAGGTTAGGTAGTCGAAAAGCAATTAATTCATGAAAACTTGGCTTATTAGGCAAATCGGGCCTTGCATAGTAGGCTCAGAAGTGAGTTCTGGCTACTAGGTACGACATATATATATATATGTCGTACCTAATAGCCAGAACTCACTTCTCAGCCTACTATTCAAGGCCCGATTTGCCTAATAAGCCAAGTTTTCATGAATTAATGTTTTTTCGTCTACCTAACCTACCTAACCTAACCTAACCTAGCTTTTTTTGGCTACCTAACCTAACCTTACCTATAAATATAGGTTAGGTTAGGTTAGGTAGGGTTGGTTAGGTTCGGTCATATATCTACGTTAATTTGAACTCCAATAAAAAAAATTAACCTCATACATAGAGAAAAGGGTTGCTTTATCATTTCATAAGAAAATAATTATAGTAAATATATTAATTCAGGAAAACTTGGCTTATTAGGCAAATCGGGCCTTGAATAGTAGGCTGAGAAGTGAGTTCTGGCTACTAGGTACGACATATATATATATATATATATATATATATATATATATATATATATATACACACACACACACACACACCTTCTTCATGCATCCTGTGTATTTTTTTATTTTATTTTGAAACAAAGTAAAGTGGATTTAGACTGAAAAAATACTGGTGTGTTTACGTAAATATGAGGTATAGTACTGGTGTGTTTAGTGAGGTACAGTACTGGAGTGTTCAGTGAGGTACAGTACTGGTGTGTTTAGTGAGGTACAGTACTGGAGTGTTCAGTGAGGTACAGTACTGGAGTGTTTAGTGAGGTACAGTACTGGTGTGTTCAGTGAGGTACAGTACTGGTGTGTTCAGTGAGGTACAGTACTGGAGTGTTTAGTGAGGTACAGTACTGGAGTGTTTAGTGAGGTACAGTACTGGAGTGTTCAGTGAGGTACAGTACTGGTGTGTTCAGTGAGGTACAGTACTGGAGTGTTTAGTGAGGTACAGTACTGGAGTGTTCAGTGAGGTACAGTACTGGAGTGTTCAGTGAGGTACAGTACTGGAGTGTTTAGTGAGGTACAGTACTGGAGTGTTCAGTGAGGTACAGTACTGGAGTGTTTAGTGAGGTACAGTACTGGAGTGTTCAGTGAGGTACAGTACTGGAGTGTTTAGTGAGGTACAGTACTGGAGTGTTTAGTGAGGTACAGTACTGGAGTGTTCAGTGAGGTACAATACTGGAGTGTTTAGTGAGGTACAGTACTGGAGTGTTTAGTGAGGTACAGTACTGGAGTGTTTAGTGAGGTACAATACTGGAGTGTTTAGTGAGGTACAGTACTGGAGTGTTTAGTGAGGTACAGTACTGGTGTGTTTAGTGAGGTACAGTACTGGAGTGTTTAGTGAGGTACAATACTGGAGTGTTTAGTGAGGTACAATACTGGAGTGTTTAGTGAGGTACAGTACTGGTGTGTTTAGTGAGGTACAGTACTGGAGTGTTTAGTGAGGTACAATACTGGAGTGTTTAGTGAGGTACAGTACTGGAGTGTTTAGTGAGGTACAGTACTGGTGTGTTTAGTGAGGTACAGTACTGGAGTGTTTAGTGAGGTACAATACTGGAGTGTTTAGTGAGGTACAGTACTGGAGTGTTTAGTGAGGTACAGTACTGGAGTGTTTAGTGAGGTACAGTACTGGAGTGTTTAGTGAGGTACAATACTGGAGTGTTTAGTGAGGTACAGTACAGGAGTGTTTAGTGAGGTACAATACTGGAGTGTTTAGTGAGGTACAATACTGGAGTGTTTAGTGAGGTACAATACTGGAGTGTTTAGTGAGGTACAATACTGGAGTGTATAGCATGCAAGACAAGACCATCAAGTGGTGCACTGTACACCTAATGATCAGGATGAAAGCACAAAGTTAATATGCCTATACAGCAACTGGCTATAAGGACATACTAATAACTGGGGATATGAGGACATGGTGAAAGGATGGTGGGTGAGCACGCGGACCATCAGGGATCGAACGCCAACCCTACAAGAATCAGCGCGGTCATCGCTGTACTGACCAGTCCAAGTGAATGGAGAGATAAAAAACAGACGAAGAGTATAGCTAAGCAAATAACGACAATACCAAAGGGACAGGAGCCATGAATACAGAACCCACGACCACCTGCAGATTTGTTACATCAAGGGATAAGGGTATAGGGGGTTACGGGAATGGTCTTGATGGGTTGTACTAGAATTTATAAAAAGGTGTATTAACACATTTGACATGTACAAATAAAGGGGAATTCTCGCTGTCGAGGCGACGGGAGGAAGTGGCTTGATGTGCAACTTGACAAACTACATCAGAGGCAACAAGATAATTACGAGTGTTTGTATGTAGGAGTGAAATGGGAGTGAAGAGTGAAATCCCCTTAAGCGAACACATGTAGGAGAAAGACTTTTAGATGTTTGGAAAACAGATTTTCAGTAAACACAAACATGAAATACAGTACAAGTAGCACATTAGGCTAGATAATAGTAGAATCAATTACAGCCAAATAGACGCAAATTACGTTTTTTGTCCAAGGATATAATATAGGGAACAATAATCAGAATCAATTTGTATTTTAAGGAAAAAGCACACATTAAAATATAGTTTTTTTAACTGACAAACTTTGGGCATTGTCTTGTAAAACACAAGACGTTGAGTAACTGTGTCTTGTGATACACAAGGCGTTGAGTAACTGTGTCCTGTGATACACAAGGCGTTGAGTAACTGTGTCCTGTGATACACAAGGCGTTGAGTAACTGTGTCATGTGATACACAAGGCGTTGAGTAACTGTGTCCTGTGATACACAAGCCATTAACTGTGTCATGTGATACACAAGGCGTTGAGTAACTGTGTCCTGTGATACACAAGCCATTAACTGTGTCATGTGATACACAAGGCGTTGAGTAACTGTGTCCTGTGATACACAAGCCATTAACTGTGTCATGTGATACACAAGGCGTTGAGTAACTGTGTCCTGTGATACACAAGCCATTAACTGTGTCATGTGATACACAAGGCGTTGAGTAACTGTGTCCTGTGATACACAAGCCATTAACTGTGTCATGTGATACACAAGGCGTTGAGTAACTGTGTCCTGTGATACACAAGGCGTTGAGTAACTATGTCCTGTGTTAAATAAGGCGTTGAGTGAAGTTGTTTTGTGATACACAAAGCGATGAGTAACTATATCCAGAGCTACACAAGGGGTGAGTAAATATCCTTAGCTTCAGAAGACGTTGAGTATTGTCTAGACTCCTCTCTCAACATGAGTTACTGTATCTGCTATTCTAAGACAACTTTCATTACAGTACTAGTACCAACACAGTACTGATGCCAACAGTAAGTCCTGGTACCAACACAGTCATTAACTGATAAAAACACAGTCAGTACTGGTACCAACAGAGTACTGATACCACTACAGTCAGTACTAGTACCAACGATCAGTACTGGTATTACCACTACCATCAACTGTCTACATAACCCCGTTACCAATATTACCACCACCACCACCACCCTTGATCTCCACTACTACCAACCACCATTACTCAGAGCTGCTAATTTCTGGCATTGCTGGTACTTTGAGTACTACTGCCCCCACCAAGTATTGTTAATGACAACCAAAACTGCAGCTACTACCATTACTAAATACTACGGCTACCACCATCACTATCACTACTTACTAGGCTATATCACAGCAATACTACTCACATATATCATAGTATCACTACTATTAATACTAGGGGTGTTTACAGAAACTACTACTAGGCCTATACTAGGCTGCTACTACTACCACTAGTATGAATTCAACTTATAACTACAACTCTAACTAAGAATGCAATAAGAATAAGAATATTATATGGCAGCAATACTAATACAACCAGGCTTAATAATAATTGAGCTCAAAAATAGCTTAAATTTACACTAATGTTAAACGAGCTGTGAAAATGCCTTGAAAATGGTATAGTTGTGAGAAACATTTAAATTATATAAGTTGTGACTAAGTAAATAATGTTACAGCAGTGCCCTAGAGTAACACCCATGACCTGAAGTTACATCCGCCACAACATATATTCAGACAATACACATTTCAGCAATGATCAGTTAATATACATTTCAGCAATGATCACTTAATACACATTTCAGCAATGATCACTTAATACACATTTCAGCAATGATTAGTTAACACACATTTCAGCTATTTTCACTTAATACCCACTATAACAGTAAGCATTTTATATATACACTAAAATCATTTCAGTTAATGTACACTAGCCTACGTGAATTTTCAGTCAATACACACTTAAATAAATTGCAATCACCACACACTGCAATAATATTTAGTCAATACACACTGTAGTAATTTTCAGTTAATACACACCAGTGATTTTGTCAATACACACCAATAATTTTCAGTCAATACACACTGTAGTAATTTTCAGTTAATACACACTAGTAATTTTCAGTTAATACACACTAGAGATTTTCAGTCAATACACACTTCAGTCGATACATGTACATGATGTTGGGCGTCAATGCCTTCCATTATAAATTGCCTCTCGACAGCCTCGGAAGCAATAATTACCATTATCATGTATATTTAAACAAGGATACTCTAGCATGGGGCTTTACATACACATAACACTAGTTAAACATAACGAGGCAATCTAAAGCACTGTCTAGGAATACAAAATACAAACCAATAACAATGAATAATAATGACCACAATATTTACTTACACAATCTAAATGTGGCTATACCTAGGCTACGAGGCTGTGGTATAGCCTCGTAGGTATTATGGTATATTTGAAGAACAACCGATCTTACGGCAAGTAGCTAGCCTGTGACACTACGGCCCCCCCCCCCATTCACAGGACGGCTTGTTTATACAGTGGCATGTGATGGGTTAGTCAGCACTAGCAAACTCTGGATGGATTATGAGCATATTCTCAAGAACACGAAAATGTATAAGTAATTGTACAATTCTAGGTATATTACAGGGGGCACGTCTAAAGCATCTAATGACTGGCTATTTAATAATGTATTGTTTGAGAGTGTGATGAAGTGAATGTGATTTTGTGCTGTTAATTTTGAAGAGGGTTCCAGAAAAACAACTTTTCTTAATACATTGTAGTACAAAATTGGGCCTAAAAAAAGAACCGCCTCAGTTCTTTTCAAGGGGGTCAAAAGTAAACGTTGTGCACTCTTTGAGTTGGGTACACCCCAGGGTGGAGTGCTAAGCCCTACACTGTTCAATGTTCTAATGCACAAATTAACAATTGATATTCCCAACACTACTTGACGAAGCCGTCATCTGTTATGCCGATGATATTTGCATTGTTGCAAATACTCAAACTAGACTGCAAGCTTTACTTGATTCACTCGCTGCTAATAACATTGAATGTGGTCTTTGTTATCTCTATAACTAAATCCAGAGCTCTCCATCTCCAAGAGAAAACTCATGTCCCTCTAACTTTCAAGGTCAACAACCAGAACACTGAAACGTGTGGGCAGCACAAATACCTTGGAGTTGGTATCAACAGTGACACTAAACGATCTACATCGTAGGCTAAAAGAAACTCTTAAACCATGGTAAGAAAAACACTTACTGGTAAGAATATTGGTTGAAGTATACAGAATGTAGCCATGAAGATAATTCTTGGTGCCCCAAGATGCACAAGAATCAACATGAGGGAAGAACTGAAGCTTCCAACTATACTAGAGAGAATCATGCAAGTCAACACGACCTTTTCCCTTAAAGTCATGACCCTTCAGAGTCAGTCATGTCATGCCTTAAAGTCACAGACCCTTCATCTCCTGCATTGCTCAGAGACAAATTATTCAGTGCTGTCAACACCCAATTGACTGGTGCCAACATACCAACTCACTCCTTTTATGACAAATGGCTGAGCAAAAATGCCTGCAATCTCATCAAACTCAACATTCCTTTTAAGTGCAATTTACCTGTCTTTGATATTCCTCTTTATCTGTACCCCACCATTCAAGTATCATACACACCCATCACCAAGAAAGGTAATGTGAATCTTTGTCTTCTCAAAGCTGAACACTTGAAACAACAGCCTCCTCCATCGAAAACTTAAGATCTCACGAGCACTGTGTCTACACCGACGGCTCAGTCCAATCTTCTACTGGACGGACTGCAGCAGCTTGTAGGCTTTATAGAAATAATATTTGCATACAGACTGTCAGTGTCACGTTAAACAAGTGGCTGACTTCCACACAAACAGAACTAGAGGCACTACAACTAGCTACCAGAACATTAAAAAACATATGAGGAGGAATGATATTTTGTGACTCGAAGTCTGCTCCTTCAAGCAATCGAAAACGTCTCCTGGAAGGTCGACAGCAAGAACCTCATACTACCAATTATAAATGACCTAATCGCTGCACAGAGTAAAGGGTTTCGAATCTAATTTGTATGGATACCCTCACACATAAATATAACCCATCATAATGACACAGACATTGCAGCCAAATTAGCGTGTAACAAAGATGAAGTTGAATTAGACCTAAGTATCCCCATCTCTGCTGTCAAAACTATATTGTTCCAAACACTCAGGTCGGATAGAAGAGAAATTACTGCCTCCCAACGACCTGAGAGCACCAGAATAAAAACTATTTGTTCAGATCTGAAACCTATGTTTATAGGCAGCAAAACGTCCACCAGACTGTGCGACACAGTGGTTGCCAGGATCAGGTCGGGTTACCGTTACCTGTGGCAGGTGGCTACAGGTGACGGATCTCCCAATCCTGAGCACTCCAGGTGCAAGCTCTGTGAGCAGGAACTGGGGCATGATCTCCCACACTACATCACCGAATGCCCAGTTATCAGATCATTCAGACCCGCTGGCATCAGGTACCTGGAGCTTTGCAATTACTTTATTCACTCTCGTGTTCTTGAAGAGATCCACATAATGCACCTCAGAGTCTGCCAGCGTAGACTACTTATCACATGTTTCTGTATGACTAACCATCCTGTGTGATGGGGAATTTAGCATCACGTAGCTAGCTTTTTGACACACTGTACTCCCCTTCATATAGTCTAGGGTAGCTGCACAAATGCAGATGTACCTGTGTTAATAATAATAATAATAATAATAATATTATTATTATTATTACTATTAGTATTATTAAAAAGTTATTCTGTAACTTTCTGCTATGCTTTTTGTACTCACCTAGTTGTGCTTGCTGGGGTTGAGCTTCGGCTCTTTGGCCCTGCCTCTCAACTGTCAATCAATCAACTGTTACTAACTACTACTATTTTTTCACATACACACACACACACATCCAGGAAGCAGCCCGTAACAACTGTCTATATTCCAGGTACCTATTTACTGCTAGGTAACAGGGGCATCAGGGTGAAACAAAATTCAGCCAAATTTTGTTTCTCTCCGGCGCCGAGAATCGAACCCCGGTCCACAGCATTACGTATCCAGCGTGCTGTCCACTCAGCCACCAGCGCCCCACCAGTGAGTGTGTGTGTGCGTGCGTGTTCCCGCGCTTTACAAAGAACAATATTATTTATTGTAGCATATCTTCCTCCCTGGCCTCAAGCCCAGAGCCCCACTCTCAATTTTCTCGTCTCAGCAACATGATGACTAACTTCACATCGTTTGACTCGGCTTATTTAAAACAACCAATTTGATATAGTACACGCTGTAGTGTAATTGTTCTTGTATCTGCAGTTGACCAGACCACACACTAGAAGGTGAAGGGACGACGAATGGCCCAGGACGGACCGAAACGTCGTCGTCCCTTCACCTTCTAGTGTGTGGCCTGGTCAACATACTTTAGCCACGTTATTGTGACTCATCGCCTGTATATCTGCACAATATGTTAATGTGCACTAGTAAACTCTGCGGTTTGTCTATACTGTATTGACAACAGGCTGGAGTTTGTATCAGACTTCTATGTTTATACTGGCAACAGGTTGGAGTTTATATTAGGCCGCTATGTTTATATTGGCAAGAGGCTACAGTTTATATGAGTCTTCAATAGTTATACTGGCAACAGGTTGGAATTGATATCAGTCTTCAATCATTATACTGGCAACAGGCCATAGTCTGCTTACCCTGGCAACAGGGTATGCTCGAGTTTGTATCATGCGTGTATACTCATACTGATAACACACTGAAGTCTGTTTTAAGCCCCTATGCTTAGTCTTCCATGGTAACAGGTCGCTATGCTTATATAATTACACCGGCTGACGTTCATTTCAAGCCTCTATGCTTACACTGGCAACGGGGTGAAGCATGCCACACCTCTATGCTTACACTGTCAACGGGCTTGAAGCATGCCACACCTCTATGCTTACACTGTCAACGGGCTTGAAGCATGCCACACCTCTATGCTTACACTGTCAACGGGCTTGAAGCATGCCACACCTCTATGCTTACACTGTCAACGGGCTTGAAGCATGCCACACCTCTATGCTTACACTGTCAACACACTGACGGGTGTACAGCATACCTCTATCCTCGCTGCACCAGCTGTGTGCTTCTTTATTTCAACTAGGTCGTCTCCACCTTCGGTATGAAATTAATTCCGTGTACATTTATGCACCAGTCCTAGAGAGACTTCAAGTATGTTCATCGCTGCAACCCGTCCTCTCACACAGTACGCTGCATTTTGACGTCAAAATCCCGAACGGACAAATAAAGGGGTGTTATACAGCCGTCCTCTCGAGCATTCACAAAATCGCTAAGCTAACTTTCTAAATTGCCCGAACCTAACCTAACCGAGGCCCCGTAATAGAAAACGGGACATCACGTCACTTTTGCGAGCCGTTATGATTTTTAGTAAATACGTTTTTGTCCTTGAAGGATTTATAGGTCAAAATGCGATGTGCTCTTCATAATGACTCACAGATATTCACGTTTTCTTAGCGTGGGTCTATAGCTTAGGATTGATCGTTATAGTACACCATTTTCTGTGTGATGTGGCAACTGGAGAGGACGGCATGGTACATGAAGATATATCTCGCCTGCATTCCAACAAATAGAGATAGATTATAGCGTTAAGTGCTCTCAGTAGCTACGCTGGCTTAGTGTAGCAATGCGGGCGGTCGTGGAACTTCGTGTGATTTGCACTTGCTATATCACAGGCTTCAAGGCGGATCTCGGCAGCCAAGCTTTACTTAGTCCAAGACATGATCCACGTTACTAGCAGTATTCTGCTTAATCTTACGGTTACTGGCTAAGTCAACATTTCTCTTAACGCCAAACCCATTGTAAACGACGCCTAAAAGAGTAACTCTACCTCATAACTACCTGTAGTTGGCTCTTCGTATTGAACTACTAACATGTTATTACACGACCAGGAGAACATTTCAACTCGACACACATCGAAGACACTCGAGTTACAGCCCCGCTCCTGTGCCAGGTAAGTCCACTACGGGCTCACCATAGTCCGTGCTACTTGCAACTTTTGTTCCCAGTAGCTGAATCAAAAACAACAACACATCGAGAAGAACATTACAACTCTAGACGCCTATCATTTTTGTCTATATACAGTAGTTATGAATTTATATAGTTAAACCCGAATGAACACTGCAAGGAACAATAGCATACCACTGGCTAGTATATCTAATGGGGAACATGTTATGTGGCTACGGGTTGTAGGTCTTACGCTAGGGCATTGCTGAGACATGAGACAACAGGATGTAGGTCTTATGTTATGACAATGAGACATCTGGCTCCAGGTTGTAGATCTTAGGGTACGACACTACAATGTGGCTATGGACGGGTTGTGGGTTTTACTCCAGAGACATTCTCCTCAGAGGTTACCTAAAACAGAGATAACATACGACAGAGATAACCTCCTACAAAGACAACCTACCATAAGATAACCTGCTACAGAAACAACCTGCCAGAGATAATCTCCACAGAGATAATCATATAATCCACAAGGGAGATACCCCACCTAGGAGATAACCTGTCACAGAGGTAACCTACCACAGAGATAATGTACCAGAGAGGCAACCTACCAGAGATAATGTACCACAGATGCAAGCTATCACAGAGATAATGTACCACAGATGCAACCTACCACAAAGATAATGTACCACAGATGCAAGCTATCACAGAGATAATGTACCAGAGAGGCAACCTACCACAGAGATAATGTACCACAGAGACAACTTACCACAGAGATAATGTACCACAGATATATATATTCACTATACCTTAATACTGCATAACAAGTGGCTGCCCTTACCTGTAAAGACAGAAATATACATGAGTTATACGCCACATATATTAAGAGATTCCAATCAAATTCTTACAACTAATTTTGCATGAATTGTGTACAAAATATATTATTTACATAGGCATATATATATTCAGCTTTAGGCTGTGAAAGCATCTCATGTCTATAAATAAGCGACAGTAGGCAGCATCAGCTTGCGTGTCAGCATTCAACGACACAATAAGTCACAAAATGCTTCAAGACTCTCACAATTGTGCAGAATCATCTTCATAGTCTACCACCGTTCCGTGTCCAACATTAGACCTAGTTAAACTATGATCGAGTGACTGCAGGAGACTTTAGGCGGATGCAAGATAATATTATTAGGCCTATAATAAAACAACAATACTATTACTACTACTACTACTACTACTACTATTGGTGATGATGATGGTAAGGCAGGGAGGGGGTACAAGACAGGTGGAGGACAACATCTATGGTCTTCTTGTGCAAAAGTGAGGTGTCCGGAAGGGCTTCCACTAGGTGGGTATAGTGACGGTGTGTGGAGAGGTGATGGTGAAGGAGACTCTATAAGAGGGAGGAGGAGGATGGTGTGGGGGCAGGGATGGTCCAGGGGGTGGGGGGGGGGGGGAAGGGTGGTCTTGAGGGGGAAGAAGTGTGGGGAAGATGGGGGAAGAATTGTGGGGAGGGAAAGTTTGGAGGAGGGATATTGTGTGGGGTCGGGGGGGGGCGATAGTGAGGCGAGAGTGGGGGGGGGGGGAGGACAGTAGAGGAGGATAGTGCGGGGGAGTAGTAGAGGGGGGAGGGGGAAGGTCAGTTGTGGATAGTGTATGGGTGGTGAGGGGGGGGGGAAGGATAGTGTGGGAGGAGGTGTGGTGTGGGTGGGGGAAGTACAGTGTGGGGAAAAGGGTGGTGGGGGGTGGGAGGGTGAATCAATCGCCCGGTATTTATTAGTCGAACACGCCAGGCCCTTCTCCCGATAATCTTAATCTGAACGACAGTCGTGAGGTGTGTACAACAACAGGTGAGAATGATTGAGTTGGTGAGGAGTGCCTCACAACAGAGGTGAGGAGTGCCTCACCACAGAGGTGAGGAGTGCCTCAGCACAGAGGTGAAGAGTGCCTCACAACAGAGGTGAGGAGTGCCTCACCACAGAGGTGTGGCCGTGACAAAGCCACAGAACAGTCACCAGGACTGGGTACTCAGAGCGGCCGGCTGGGACAGAAATAACCCACAAAGAGAGAGAGAAAGAGAAAACATTTGAATTTTGGGGGTGAGAAAGAACGACAGATGCCAAAGCTACCACGCCCCTTTCCCACCCACCCTCTCTGCCTCCTCCTCAGCATTATTTCTCTTTTGCCCTCTCTTATTTTCTGGGTCAATCTTCCTCTTAATTTCCCCCTAAGAAGATTTCCTATAGACAGTATAGGAGAAGACTCCTTGCACGGTACTGGCTTATACACATATACCACATGTGGGGAACATTTATGAATGAAGTTTTGATGGCTTGATTGATTGACATAACCACACGAGCAGACCCCAATGCGGTACAGGCCTAGTCAAGAACCAAACTCTGGAATAAGCAACCAGTGAAATTTTCAGTCCCTCGGGGTACTTGCACACTTCCTCCCAGCCATATCCCACATAGACAACGCCACGAAATATAGCAGCATATCATGTTTTTGTTTTCAGATGATACTAGGATTAGTAGTCTTACGAGAGAAGACGGTATAGAGGACACAGGAAACAGGTCTCAGTGGGTCATAGAAAACAGCGTGATGATTAATGAAGACAAGTTCCAGCTACCGGGTTATAGTGAAGACAAAGAGAGATCAAAACTCGAACAACGTATACAATTTACTGAAGCAACACAATAAAGTAGCTGCTACAAGTGCAAGAATAATAACATGTTGGACAAGAAGAGAGACCAGGCCAGTGACGACACTTCTTGCAGGAAGATAATGCTAAACACCAAATAAACAACATCCTCGTGAGAGCCTCGTCTCTACTTTGTTTTATTATCGTGGATAAATTTCATATTTGTGCAACAGCATATATGTTTGAGAACCCGAGGGTTATAACAAAGTATTCAGAGGACCAAAGGGGTAAGAGAACACAGCCTAAGAACCAAAGGGGTAAGAGAACACAGCCTAAGAACCAAAGGGTTAAGAGAACACAGCCTTATAACCAAAGGGGTAAAAGAACACAGCCTAAGAACCAAAGGGGCAAGAGAACACAGCCTAAGAACCAAAGGGGTAAAAGAACACAGCCTAAGAACCAAAGGGGTAAGAGAACAGTGAGAACTAAAGGGGTAAGAGAACACAGCCTAAGAACCAAAGGGGTAAGAGAAGACAATCTGGGAACCAAAGGTGCAAGAGAAGACAATCTGGGAACCAAAGGGGTAAGAGAGCACAACCTAAGAACCAAAGGGGTAAGAGAACACAGCCTAAGAAGCAAAGGGGTAAGAGAAGACAATCTGGGAACCAAAGGGGCAAGAGAAGACAATCTGGGAACCAAAGGGGTAAGAGAGCACAACCTAAGAACCAAAGGGGTAAGAGAACACGGTCTGAGAACCAAAGGAGTAAGAGAACACAGCCTAAGAACCAAAGGGGTAAGAGAACACAGCCTAAGAACCAAAGGGGCAAGAGAACACAGCCTAAGAACCAAAGGGGCAAGAGAACACAGCCTAAGAAGCAAAGGGGTAAGAGAAGACAATCTGGGAACCAAAGGGGGTGCGGGCCACAGTTAAGACTCAAGAACCTCAGCCTTACAGTTATCCACATTAGACCAAAATTGATCTTCAAACGTTCAATTGGGGATCTTCAGAAGCCACATCAGTCAAAGTGGTTCCTCACAAGCCCCTAATATAAACGCCTACTTACAAGTCCACTAGTGACCTTCACAAGTCCACAAGTGACCTTCACAAGTCCACAAGTAACCTTCACAAGTCCACAAGTGACCTTCAAAAGTCCACAAGTGACCTTCACAAGTCCACAAGTGACCTTCACAAGTCCACATGAGACTACAAAACCACACACCAGAAGATGAGGAGACGACGACGACGTTTCGACTTGATAAGGACGGACCGAAACGTCGTCTTCTCATTATCTGGTGTGTGGTTTAGTACTCATGTCTTCAGTCACGTTATTGTGACCCATCGTCTACATGTGACCTTCTCAAGGCCATAAGTAACTCTCACAGGTGAACAAGTGACCTTCAAAAGATCATAAGTAACCTTCATAACCGTAAGTAACCTTCACAAGTCTACAAGTGACCTACACAAGTCTACAAGTGACCTACACAAGTCTACAAGTGACCTACAAAAGTCTACAAGTAACCTTCACAAGTCTACAAGTGACCAACACAAGTCTACAAGTAACCTTCACAAGACTGTAAGTAATACATACAAGCCGATAAGCAATCTTCACAAGCCTACGAGGGGTCTTTACAAGTCAAAAGGCTACGTGAACCTTAATTGTAAAGTGATTATTAAAACTTTAAAACTGACCTTCACAAGCACATAAGTGATTTTCAGTCCTCTGAGTGGTCTACAAGTCCCAAGACCAAATGACATTTACTTGTTCACAAGGCAGTAAGTACCCTTCACAAGTCTATGAGTAGTCTATACAAGTCCCTTGGCTAAACGTTCTTCACAAGCTTAACAGTGAATAAGACAAGCTAATAAAATTATCTTCAGAAGCCTCTAAATGAGTTTCATACGTGTATATGTAACCTTCAAAACCTTCAAGATTTTGTGTCTCAAGAAGAGATTAGTGCAAAGGTGGGCCATAAATGTTCACCAGGAAGTTAGCTGCCAAAAATAAATTTGTAATTGTTTAAAACATTAATTTCAACAGCCTTTCTAAGTGAGTTGCAAGGCTAGGCTATAGGCCTATACTAAAATGTCACCCACTTACTGAGTTCATAATAAACTAATTCTCCGGTAATCTATAAAGAATTTGCATCTTAATTAGCCTTAATTAATCTAAAGTCAACTTCAGAAGCTGGCCAAGGAAGTATTTTAGAGATGTAACCACTTAGTAGTACTTGGAATGTTTTCACAGTTCCATAACAACATCTTATCCACAAGCCTACATTAATAGCTATGCTCAACTCATAGGATAATATGTGTTAAGTCAGCCACCTTAAATCATGTTCAGGACTTATGAGTAGGCGCCGATCGATAGCAACGATAAACCATACGGTAATTTATGATAATTCTTACATTCTGGCCAATTTAAAGTCCGTGCCAGATTGCCAGATCGTATTATCAAGTCTTTGCCAGATCCTATCAGTCAAGTCTTTGCCAGATCCTATCAGTCAAGTCTTTGTCAGACTGTATCAGTCAAGTCCTAACCAAATTGTATCAGTCAAGTCTATATTATCAAGTCCTTTCCAGATCTTATAAGTTACCAGACTTTATCAGTCACTTTAAGAAATTCCGAAATAGTTGAAAAACAGCCAAAAACAAAAGGACTTACGTCGCAATCCTCCAAGAATTATAAGAGAACTCACCAGGCAATATGATAAAGTACTTCAGTACTTTTAAAATAAAAAGGACTTTAAATTCAGTCCACAAGTACTATTGCCAACCATTAAATTCCCCAGCCAAAATAATAACTCTCACATCACTTTAGAAATATCAATCAATAGTACTCACAGATAACTAAATCAACTTCGACCTAGAGGCAAGATTTGTTTTAGCTTTCAGGGAAGAAAGTTCCTAGTCATCATTTTGGGAAAAATCTTTCTGACATATATGTCACAAAGTCATCTTTGAAGAATTTCTAAACTGTCTAGAAAATGTTTTCTAAACTAAACTGTTTAAACCAAAGGGGTCTAAACCAACTAAACTGTTAAAAACTAAACTGTTGAACTGTACACTGAAACTAAACTGTTTAACTGCACCCTGTAACTGAAACTAAACTGTTGAACTGTACACTGAAACTAAACTGTTTAACTGCACCCTGTAACTGAAACTAAACTAAACTGTTGAACTGTACACTGAAACTAAACTAAACTGTTGAACTGTACACTGAAACTAAACTAAACTGTTGAACTGTACACTGAAACTAAATTGTTTAACATTTCCAAACTGAAAGTTACTAAGAAAATGACATTCTTATATGCATTGTATTTAGAAACATCCGCAACTTGCAAGTCATATTAGAAAAATAGCAATTCCCTTTACCGGGGACAGGAAGCCTGTATATATTTACATTTTATTCATATCGGTCTTCCAAGGTCGGACTACTGACCTTCCCCAGGATGCAACCCACACAACAGTTCCTTAACTCCTGGGTATCTATTTACTGGTGGGTGAACAGAGGCATTAGGTGAAAGGAAACGTGCCCAACCATTTCTGTTCCACTCGGGTATCGAACCCGGTCTCGTGACTCGGCTACATTTCCTCAATGAGTGAAACCAGACACGCTTGTCATGAGTATCTTAGTCTTGAGAACGTCTCCACAATTCATCAGTTGATGAATCACATGACTTAAGTCAATGAGTCGTCGATTTTTCAGTCGATGAATCGCCAATCAGTCACCAAACAGTCAAATAATAAATGAGAACTTACTCAAGGGGGAGTGAATCGAAAAAAATCAGTCGCGAAAAATTTACCGGACGAGTTATTAGAAAGCATAAATAACCAAGCACGAAGCCTACGAATCCAGAATGTCTAGGCTGTAAAGAATTATAAAGCAACAACAACTTAGTAGGCCTAAATGAGTTCAGCCTATACATAGGACCTATTCAGACTAAAAGTTCTAACTGATTGAGACTGCGAGTACTGTACTTAGTGAATGAGTGTGCAAGCCCACAGTGAATGGGGTACAAGTAATTAATGAGAGTCTACATGCATTCACTGAAGACGTTCATGTAGCCTATATAGTGTGCAAATAGGTGATGTGAACTTACAAGCCCCCGAGATGAGTCATGAAGCATTCAGTTGATGAGGAAACAAATACCTAGTGGGTCTGTCTACAGCATTCAGCGAATGAGAACACAAATACTCAAGTAAACGTGACAGCAGGTACGAAGAAAATGAATGTAAGTATTTAGTGAATGACTACAAGAACTGAACTCACTAGATAAGACTGCAAACACTCGGAGTAGGCTCCAAAAACAGTATTTGAATTCACAAATACAGTACAGTACTTAATGGTACGTCTACAAGCTCCTAAATGAGCGAGCCAGTAACTTTCTAGATAAGTGGCAGAATAAACTCACTAAGTAGGTAGATCTACAAGTGCTCATCGTGTGTTTCTACATGTTATCAGTGAGTGAGTAACTGCACGCTGACTGGAGTATGCCTGTAATATACATGGGGAGGGTTCTGGGGGTTGTTCTACTCCCCGAGCCCGGCCTAGGGCCAAGCTTGTCATGTGGTAACTTGGTCCAACAGGCTGTTGCTTGTATCGAATAAACTGCCAAACTCAGTGAATTAACACACAAGTACTGTACTCGACAGCTGAGTCAACATATTTGTAATAAACGAATCTGTAATGCAGTATATTTAGTAAATGAGTCTACGACGGATTAGCTAATAGCCTAAGGACAAGTGATCCATAGTGCTGTCTACAGAGCTCAATGGATGAATGAGTATATTAAGATAATTAGTGTACAAGTACTATGTTAAGTTGACAGATCTACAACCATTCATCGGATGAATCACAGATACTTAGTGAGTGGAACTAAGTTCTCAAAGTGTGCATCTACAAACACTTTGGAGAGTCCACAAGTACTCAAGTGGGTGAGTCCACAAGTACTCAAGTGGGTGAGTCCACAGGTACTCAGTGGGTGAGTCCACAGGTACCCAGTGGTGAGTCCACAAGTACTGTGGGTGAGTCGACAAGTACTAAATGGGTGAGAGCACAAGTACCCAGTGGGCGAATCCGCAAGTACCCAGTAGGTACTCACCTACTCAGTACCACAAGTACTCAGTAAGTGTACTGAGACTAATATGATGGGACCCAATAGGTTACTCTTTTAGTACTGGTCAAATGAGCCTCAAAGTAACCTATTCAGTGGATGAATTAACAGGCACTCAGAATGTGAGTCTACAACCCTAGCTACTTAAGAAGGTAAACCACAAATTCTCTAGCTGAACTCACAATTACTCAGTGATCTTCTTCCAAATGTTGAATGGACTACACAGGTATAATAAATCAGTAAATAAATGATAACTTGCAATAACATGTCTATAAACGGCTAACAAATCATATTCGAAATATCCATCAAGCTTATCTCAATTCTTCATAACTAAATGTTCAACAATGGACACCATGCGCATGCTTTAACAGGCATCACTGAGACTCGTCTTCTTTCACCAAGCCAGTCAGTCTATGTTTGTAATCCCTGTAGGTCCAAAGGTCCAAAGCACAAACGTCCTCGACACGATTATAACAACCACATTAATTGTACATAACAATCCACAGGAAAATCCCATTCATGTTAACCAGATAGACCCCATGTATCAAGCTGGACCAGCAAATTACATTAACAATTATTCAATTAAAACTTAATAACAAATATTTTGCCTAGCATACTGCCTAGTCGATCTGAACCTAGGCTACCTTGGCCCCAAATCACAAGACACCTTTTTCCTCCAAGTTCACACACAAGACTATCACAGATGCTCAATCAAGAGTTTATTTCACTATCTTTACACACAAAATGTATCAACCTAATCTCCTAAATCAACAGTACTTACAGCAACCGTTTGGTCGAACCTACCAATATGTACTGTTGCACCCAAACAGTGCCTGTTAAAAAAAAAAAAAAAAAAAAGTCCGAGGGAAAAAAGCTAAACCCCGAACCTATAAATTTCCTAGGCCTAGTATAGCACATATATGTACTATGTTAGACCTAAGATTGCGTGTATTAAGCCGGGGATTTCTTGGACAGGTTTGGTTAGGCTCTTGGATTACATTTGGCTAAGTCTGCAATACAAAATGTGAACTTTTAGAGGTCCAACAATATACATTGGTGCATTTGACCAAATAGTTTCTGTAAGTAATATAATTTTAAGAGGATGTCCAGAAATATATCTCTAACTGTATATAAGATACATTCGAACAAAACATAATTCATTAATAAAAATCACTTGCAAATTATACACATTTCTTGAAAACAAAGGACAGGAAAGGCACGCTCCAGTACTTTAGTTATTGTGTAGGTAACCTATATATATTTAGTGTACAAAGTGTAACCTTGTTACATCTCAAGAACTGGCTTCATTACTCACTCAGTAAAATATGAAAAACGTAAACTATAAAATGCTAATTAACCAATAAAATAAAGGTTTAAGTTTTAGTTGTAAATACTGTTGGAAGGCAGTCTCTTGCCATAACTCCACAACCAAGTTATGGTTGTGGGGTTGTGAACGTATAATACGGACACTCAAAATAAATGATGCTAATATCCGTAGCTCGACATTTTTCCATCATACTTTGGAGCCCATAAAAAGTCAGCTCGATTTTGTCCCTGCCTGGTAGCCAAGCTGTCGTGATTTCGTAGCCATGCAAATTACAGTCAAATCCCTCAAGTTCATTAATTTATTGTCTGGTTAGATTCCTAGACTATACATACCATATCTAGTAAATCAAAATGATCATCAAGTACCATAAAAAAAATGACCAAGCCTAAGTCCTAATAATGAAAAAGAAGATGCATAAGAGTTTAAGAAAAACAGAGATGCCTTTACATACCACGGGAAGGTGGAGAATGGGGACCACTGGAAACAAGAAAGAGTTGGGTTTACTTAATAAGTCTGGAAAATATAGATGTGATAATACCTTGCAAAAGATAAGGTTCTAATCGATAGGACAGAGGTGGAAGGAAAGTGAAGGTGTGCCACAAGGAGCGACTAGAAAACGTTGAGGTGCTTCAATGGTACAACTCACAGAAGTAGGCATTATTAAGTTTTCATTTGAGAAGCTTTTATTTCAATTTGATATCAGAGGAAATGGAGATTTAATTTGGAATAACTGTAAAGGTTTTATTTGTTTAAGTTGAACAAGCAGCCACTACAATCAAATGGAGAGGATATACTTTGGATTCCAATATAATTGTTCCCCATGATGTGGTATTTAACCCGTTCTCACACTAAATACATCTACTGGTATATTGCACGGTTCGAGCACAAACGTAATACAATATTATTTAACGGAAATATACGAGCTGGAAATATTTGCTTTTCAGAACAAATGGCCATCGGCCTTAATAAGTAGACGAAACTACCAAAATAACAATAATAATTGGATCAGGCAACATACTAAAAGCCAAAGGCACTGACTACCTTGTTGAGATATTCACCCAGAAAATACTCGTAAGTCGATATGAAGACTGATGACCCGATTGACAATACAAAATGTAAACTTGGGCCTGTAATCACTAACATTCTGGTCGACCAAGGATTTGTAAAAATGGCTCAGCAAATCATAAATTTTCTGGTCGACCTCAGAATTGTAAACTTGGTACTGCAATCACTAACTTTCTGGTCCATCTAACTAATATTAGTCCAATTTAGGCAAAACTAATTGAACACACTGCTGAGTACATACTTCGAAATCTTGAAGCAGTCACAAGTCTATGTTTCTGCTAAGAATGCTATAAATCATCTCGGGTGTAACCTTTGTGAATCAACGGCTCGGTATAAGACACGCACGGGCTTGCTGTCTCAATGGCAGGTGTGATAAGGGTCATTACCTAAAGGAAGTACCATAAGCAAGAACATATTTGCCATATAACCTACGAAAAACGCACACTAAACGAGACAAACATACTTCAGACCAAAAAACAAACACATAGCAGTTATATAATAAATAAAGTCTGCTAACTATTATTATTACAGGATTCTACAAGAATGTGTTTAGTTAGCCAAAGTATCTATTTAATAACGCACTCAACATGTCTTGAAACGACAAATCAAACTAAAAAAAAAAATGCTACCCCAATAATGACGATACTGGATAAGAATGGTAAGGGGGGGGGGTGGGAATGTGGAGGGTAATGGAGGATGGGAAGGAAAGGGAGGCTGGGGAGGGAGGGGAAAGGAAAGGGGGGATGGGGGAAGGAAAGGGGGGGATGGGTGTGAAAGGGAGGATGGGGAAGGAAAGGGGGGATGGGGGAAGGAAAGGGGGGATGGGGGAAGGAAAGGGGGGATGGGGGAAGGAAAGGGGGGGTTGGGGGAAGGGGGGATGGGGAAAGGGGGATGGGGAATGAAAAGGAGGATTGTACGGGAAAGGGGAAAGGGAGTAGTGAGAAAGGGAGAGGAAGTTAGGGAACAGGAGGATGACGAGGGAAGGATAAAGAAGTTGAAGGGAAAGGGAGAAAGGGAAAGATAGAACAGGAAAGTGGAGCAAATGGGGAAGGAAGAGGTCAACTCACTTGAGCATGATACTCTGCGATTTTATTTATATTTTAAACTTGTGTGTGTGATTGTGAGGCAAAGTGAGGGGCGGCCAGTACTGAGATGCTGATGCCAGCCACCGCTTCACGCACCCCATTTTCTGTGTACCGAGGCACAGTCTTAGTCACCGACCCCATTTCCTGTACACCGGTATTGACAGTCGTCGTGGATGATCATGGGTTTCAGTTTCCAACGAGGTTTCCCAACCCGTTCACCAAATTACGCTAAACCACGTCGAAATTCCTCGACACTATACCGGTATTAAGTCCAGAACGACGTCTGCACAAGGTGAAAATGTACTGTTTCAATGTGGGACAGAGTGGGAGGCTTGGGTGACGAACTATGGTTAGAGAAGTAGGTTAAGGGAGCCGAGACGGGTGTGGGTTGAGGCACCACACACCTGACATCAAGGATGTGGGTTGAGGCACCACACACCTGACACCAAGGGTGTGGGTTGAGGCACCACACACCTGACACCAAGGGTGTGGGTTGAGGCACCACACACCTGACATAACACAACAACAACAGTGAAGATCTTACCCTCAGTGGCTGAGTCGTTGGACTGCAGGTCACCCCTACATGTTTCACACACTAATCACGTAAGCACTGGAAACGTCACACTTCACTACCATACATCCTTAGCGGGTGGTGTGGCTGTGCACCTGCAGAGTTGCAGCCAGCTGTGGCGCCGAGCAGCAGAGTCGGGTCGGGTGGAGCGGGTCGGGCGGTGGTGCCGAGGCAGGGGTCGGTGTCGGGCGGGCGGAGGTGGAGCGGCCGTCACCAGCAGCGACCTGCGTGGCGGAGCGGCGCGGCCTGCTGCTGCTGCTGCCGCTGCCGCTGCTGCTGCCGCTGCTGCTGCCGCTGCCGCTGCTGCTGCCGCTGCTGCTGCTGCTGCTGCTGCTGCCGCTGCTGCTGCTGCTGGCACCACCAGTCTCCTGCACACCCCCGCTGCCCCGCCGCTCCACCCAGACGCCCACCGCGCGCCACACCGTTGTCACAGGTCCCCGCCGTTACCGCCGCCGCCGTCGTCGCCGCTGCCGACGGCGACGATCGCCGCTCCTGACTTACACCGACCGACGCCAGACACCGCCGCTCCGGGGCCGCGTTCACTTGGCCGCAATCTTCCTTGCGGTCACTTAGCGGGCCACAACGGCTCGCTTCACCCTCCGTCGCGGCAGCCGCAGCGCTCGTGGCGGAAGTCGCGACAGCGGCAATACTGCTGTTAGTCTTCTGCCGCTAAATGCTGCAACACCGGAAGCGGTGAAGGTGGTGCGAGCAGAGGTCTGGCGGGGCTGGTGTGGAGCCTGGTGTCTGGAGCCAGGGTTGTGAGTGCGGTGTGGGAGGCGGCGTGCCTGGTGTGAGGCCGGCGGCGGCCGACACAGCCACCTCCGCCAACGGGGCCGCTGTGCTACTGCTCCACAGCGGACGGTCGGAGGTATGAGGCCCTGTTTTCTCCACTCCACACTTTCCGATATGTCGGGTCACTGATCGGCTCTTACTTATACTACAACACAATTTTGCTGGTAAAAACTTGAGCCAACTATAACACACTATCGCTGGAGTGGGTGTGGGTGTGCGTGGGCGTGTGTTAGAACACTTAGTGTGGGCGTGCAGGCGCGGGAGGTCGGGCGCAGCGTGCAGTTCACTAGACAGACGCGGCGGAACTGAGGCGGGCGGGGGACGCGGCGCCGCGTCTGCTCGAGCCCCTCCCCTGAGGGGCGGGGCCGCTAGACAAGGCGGAGCCAACCGGCCTTCTGGGGAGGTGGCCCCGCCCACGGCTGCCTGGCTCCTCCCCGGGTGGCCACACGGCCGGCCAGCACCACACTAGCCCCGCCCCACCACCGGGGCCGCGCCTCACGTGACGGCCCCACAAACTGGCTCTGTAATTAAAATAGTGTGAGCCAATGGTGTGTCGGCCGCGTGGCTGGCGGGGGTGTGGGGAAAGGTGGGGGGTCGGGCGCCCCGCCCCCCGTGGTCACACTGTGGCTGAAGCGACGGCGGGGTGTGGCGGGCTGGGGACACCGGCCGCCATGCGTCTACTGCACCTCACACGCTCTCATCCACACCAGCCACCGGGGGAGGGGAAGGGGGGGATGGAGAAGGGAGGGGCAGAAAGTGAGGGTACGAGGTTGGGGGGCGGAGAACCCCGGAAAGCCCCCGTCGGTATGACTGTGACCTACAGGCAGGGAGTGCGGCTGGTGTGACCAACAGGCCCGCCAGAGGAGGTGAGCGCGCCTGCGCCTAGGCTTCGCCCCCTGCCCCCCTTCAACGCCCCCTCTCTGCCACCCCAACGCCACCTAAAAACCTGCACAATTATTCACTCTTTAAAATGGAGTACACTGCCTCTACTGACTGAGTCTCTCGTGTGTCTGGCCCCCTCTCCCTCCGTCACCCACCTCTCTCTACTTCCTATATACTCTCACTTCTCATATCTACCTCTCAACATGTTCTACTCTCTCTCTGTCTGTCTCTCTCTCTCTCTCTCTCTCTCTCTCTCTCTCTCTCTCTCTCTCTCTCTCTCTCTCTCTCTCTCTCTCTCTCTCTCTCTCTCTCTGTCGCTGCTTGTGTATTTGAGTACTTTCTAAATTGTGTGTATGTGTACCTGGGCCATATTATATATGTGAGCACAACTTGAATGGAAGTAGCATTCCATTCATTCCATATATAAATATATATATATATATATATATATATATATATATATATATATATATATATATATATATATATATCTTGGCTGTCTGCTTGTTTGTCCAAATTAGACTGCCAGACGCATGACAAAACTTTTCAGAGTGAATGGTCTGGGTTACGGGCAATACATTACAAATTTCACTAACTTCGAATCTCATTAAACAAAAAATATATCCTCACTAATATTCATCTAGTATATTATATATTAGTTAGGATGAAGGTGGAGAAGATAGTAATGGGAAGGAAGAAGAGAGGGAAAGTGGAGAAGGGGGTAGGGGGGGGGGAGAAACTCGGACGCACCTAGGTATCCCTCCTAGTGTGTGTGTGTGTGTGTGTGTGTGTGTGTGTGTGTGTGTGTGTGTGTGTGTGTGTGTGTGTGTGTGTGTGTGTGTATGTGTGTGTGTACTCATCTAGTTGTGCTTGCGGGGGTTGAGGTCTGGCTCTTTGGTCCCGCCTCTCAACCAAAGAGCCAGAGCTCAACCCCCCGCAAGCACAACTAGGTGAGTACACACACACACACACACACACACACACACACACACACACACACACACACACACACACACACACACACACACGCACGCACGCACGCACTGCGTGTGTGTGTGTGGAGACGCATGTGCATGAGTGAGGAGCGGGAGCAGCGGCGGCGATGGTCGACTGCGCCTCCGCAAGCAGCCGCGGCTTGCGCTGCCACCGCCGTTGCCGCCGCTGTCGCTGCGACGCACCGCCGAATTCGGCACCGGCACCGCCACTTTCGACACGACCCCTTCTCAAACATACACTCGAGCCCGACACCGGCAAGTCCGACACCGTTACTGATATACAGACACGATACCACCCGAAAACTGGCACCGCCACGACCGACACCATCACTGCACGTCCGACACGGGCACCGCCACTAGCGCAGAACACACACAGGTACCTCCACCGCCACCTGGTACCTACACAGGTACCTGGTGGCGGTGCCCATGTCGGCGCTTCCGACATGGGCACCGCCACCAGCTCGTCTGACACGGGCACCGCCACCGGCGCCACCGACACTAACACTGCCGTCCGACACGAGCAGCGCCACATGACCCCGAGGTACTCTACACACACACACACACACACACACACACACACACACACACACACACACACACACACACACACACACACACACACACACAGAGGGGCCTCGCGGCTGAGTGGAGAGCGCTCGGGGGGTCGTAGTCCTAAGGTGCCGGGTTCGATTCCAGGCCGAGGCGGGAACAAATGGCCAGAGTTTCTTTCACCCTGATGCACATGTTCACCTAGTACTAAATAGGTACCTGGGAGTTAGATAGCTGCTACGGGCTGCTTCCTGGGTATGTGTGTGTGCGTGTGTTATAGAGAAATATACGTAGTAGACATAATAATGGAAAAATAGATTTGTTAGAAAGGTGGGGCCCAAGAGCTAATAGCTCGATTCTGCAGGCACAAATAGTAAATACAAACACACACACACCCTCCCCCCCCCCACAAATAGTTAAAACCAAACACATGGAGAGAAAAAGACATAATAACGGACGGACAGTATGGTTTTCGAACAGGAAGATCCTGTGTAACAAACCATCTTAGTTACTATGAGAAAGTCACAGAGATTCTACACGAAAGAGATAGTTAGGTTGACTGTGTCTATCTGGACCTTAAAAAGGCTTTTAACTGCGTCCTACACAAGAGGCTGTTCTGGAAACCTGGAACACGCTGAAGGGGTGACAGGGAGACTGCTGACATGGATGAAATTTTTTTCTAACAGACAGAGAGATGAGGGCGGTAATCAGAGACAATGTATCTGACTGGAGGAGTGTTACTAGCGGAGTACCACAGGGTTCAGTTCTTGCACCAGTAATGTTCATCGTCTACATAAACGATCTACCAGAATGAATACAGAACTATATGAACATGTTTGTTAATGATGCTAAGATACTGGAGAAGATAGGAGACGCATACGATTGTAATGTCCTTCAAAGTTATGTAGATTAAATAAGTGCTTGGAGCGACAAGTGGCAAATGGAATTCAATGTGAATATATACCATATTATGTAATGTGGAATCTGAGAAAATATACCACACACAACTTACAAACTATATGGAAAGGAATTACATAACTCTAATAAAGACCAAGACCTGGGGGTGGTTTTGGATAGTAAGCTGTCGACAGATGAACACATAAAGAGCATTGTGAGAAGAGCGTATACGTTGCTTTCCAACTTCAGACTTGCTTTTAATTATATGGATGGTGAAATACTAAAGAAACTGTTCATGACTTTTGTGAGACCAAAATTGGAAAATGCAGCAGTTGTATGGTGCCCAAATCTCAAGAAGCTCATCAATAAACTGGAGAAGGTGCAGCGGCATGCTACAAAATGGCTTCCAGAACTGAAAACAAGAGTTATGAGGAGAGACTAGAGGTGTTAAACATGCCTAAACTAGAAGATAGCAGAAAGAGAGATGATTTGATTACCAGTTACAAAATACTAAAATGAATCGACTAAATTGACAAAGTAATTCTTGAAACCATGAACTTCAAGAACAAGAGGTCACATGCTGGAAAAAATATTAGAAAGTTTTCTTTTGCAAAGAGAGTGATAGACGGTTGGAACAAGTTAAGGGAAAAGGTGGTGGAGGCCAAAACCGTCAGTAGTTTCAAAGCGTTATACGACAAAGAGTACTGGGAAGACGGGACACCACGAGCGTAGCTCTCATCCTGTAACTACACTCAGGTAATTACACAGAGATTTGCCACCAGACTAGTACCCGAGCTGAGGGATATTAGCTACGAGAAGAGACTACTGGAACTAAATCTCACGTCGCTGGAAGACAGAAGAGTTATTGGAGACATGATCACCACAAACAAGATTCCCAGAGGAATTGATAAGGGTAGATAAAGACAGGTAAAAATTGAGTATCCAAATGAGCCATAGAGACATCAGAATTTTTTTTTTTAGTGTCAGAGTAGTTAATAAATGGAATGCATTAAGTGGAGGTGGTGGAGGCTGACTCCATACACAGTTTCAAATATATATATGATACAGCCCAGTAGGTTCATGAATCTGTATACCATTTGATTAGCAGTTGAGAGGCGGGACCAAAGAGCCAGAGCTTAACCCCCACAAGCACAACTAGGTGAGTACATCCACCAAAACCAAGCTTACCTACCTACCACACACCCACACCCGTCGACAACCTCACCAACACCACCCACCCACCCACACCCACACATTTCCAAGCTTCCCTCTTTGTTAATTCATGTTATAGTTATAATTATTCCAACAATATTGGTCCAGGTTGAACCGAAACGTTGAACTTGATAATGGTCCAGGTTGGACCGAAACGTTGTCACTTGATAATGATCCTGGTTGGACCGAAACGTTGTCACTTTATTTTCAGATTTGTGGGTCAGGTGTCTAACTGTGAAAGTTTGAGTTGGCTACCAGAGCTTAGCGTCAGCTCCTGGGCTCAGCCTCTCACCCATCAACCTTCTGGTGTACTGGTTCTTCAACACTAAGTTATGGTATCTATATCACTCTGAATTCACCACTTCACTTGTTCAACCATTTAGTAAACTTTAAGTAAACCATAAAGTACTCTCATACACAATTTTGTTTTCTGTTATCTGTGGGGCTCTTTGGGTATTTATCTTATACCTCTGTCGCAATGTGTATTTACTATTTGTATTTACTGTTTGTGCCTGCAGAGTTGAACAATTAGTTCTTGGACCCCGTCTTTCTAACTAATCTAATTTTCCTCTATTATGTTTATTATATATATTTGTAACACACGCACGCACACATTCCCAGGAAGCAGCCCGTAGCAGTCGTCTAACTCCTAGGTATCTTATTTTCTCATTGGTGAACCCACACGCCTGGCAGAAAATTCTTTCATCAGGGTGAAAGAAACTCTTCCCATTTGTTTCTGATTCCGCCGGGAATCGAACTCGGCCCTTAGGACTACGACCTTTGAGTGCTGTCCACTCAGCCGCGAGCTGGATGTGCTTGCGAGGGTTGAGCTTTGTCTCTTTGGTCCCGCCTCTCAACTGTCAATCAACTGGTGTACAGATTCTTGAGCCTACTGGACTCTATCATATCTACATTTGAAACTGTGTATGGAGTCAGCCTCCACCACAACACTGCTTAATGCACATTCCATTTACTAACTACTCTGACACTGAAAAAATTCTTTCTAATGTCTCTGTGGCTCATTTGGGTACTAAGTTTCCACCTGTGTCCCCTTGTTCGTGTTCCACCTGTGCTGAAGAGTTTGTCTTTGTCCACCCTGTCAATTCCCCTGAGAATTTTGTAGGTGGTTATCATGTCTCCCCTCACTCTTCTGTCTTCCAGGGACGTGAGGTTCAGCTCCTTCAGTCTTTCTTCGTAGCTCATACCTCTCAGTTCCGGGACCAGTATGGTGGCACACCGCTGAATCTTCTCTAACTTTGTCTTGTGTTTAACTAGATATGGACTCGACAGGAGCTGCATATTCCAGGATTGGTCTGACATAAGTGGTATACAGGGTCCTGAACGATTCCTTACACAAGTTTCTAAAGGCAGTTCTTATGTTGGCCAACCTAGCATATGCCGCTGATGATATCCTTTTGATGTGGGCCTCTGGGGACAGGTTGGGTGTGATATCAACCCCCAGATCTTTCTCTCTATTTGACTCTAGCAGGATTTCACCTCCCAGATGGTACCTTGTGTTCAGCTTCCTGCTCCCTTCGCCTAATTTCATTACTTTACACTTTCCTAAGTTGAACTTTAGCAGCCATTTTCTAAACCATTCCACCAGTTTGTCCAGGTCATCCTGTAGTCTCTGTCTATCTTCATCTGCCTTTCTTGATTCTTTTCATAATTTTTGCATCATCAGCAAACATTGAGAGAAATGAGTCTATACCCTCTGGAAGATCATTTACATATATTAGAAACAGGATGGGTCCAAGTACAGAGCCCTGTGGGACTACGCTGGTGACATCTCGCCACTCTGATGCCTCCCTCCTCACAGTTACTCGCTGTTTCCTATTGCTTAGATACTCCTGTATCAACTGGAGCACCTTACCTTTTACTCCCGTCTGTTGCTCCAACTTCTGTAACAGCCTTTTATGGGGTACTGTGTCAAAGGTTCTCTGACAGTCCAAGAAAATGCAGTCTGCCCACCCTTCTCTTTCTTGCCTAATTTTTGTTGCTTGGTCATAGAATTCTATTAAACCTGTGAGGCACGATTTACCATCTCTGAACCCATGTTGGTGGTGTGTCGCAAAACTATTTCTCTCCAGATGCTCTACGAGCCTTTTCCTCACGATCTTCTCCATCACCTTGCATGGTATACAAGGTAGGGAAACTGGCCTGTAGTTCAGCACCTCTTGCCTGTCACCCTTTTTGTATATTGGGACTACATTAGCTGTCTTCCAACTTTCCAGTAGGTTTCCTGTTTCCAGTGACCTGTTATACACCATAGAGAGTGGCACACTTAGTGCCTCTGCACCTTCTTTTAGTATCCACGGTGAGATTCTGTCAGGCCCCAACAGCCTTTGTCACATTCAGCTCCAACAGATTCCTTTTGACCTCATCACTGGTGAGGTCAAATTCCTCCAAGGTTGCTTGGTTTGCCTCATTTAGTGCAGGGGCTTCTCCTTGTTCTTCTGTGAAGACCTCCTGGAATCTCCTGTTGAGTTCTTCACACACCTTGTCATTCTCTGTGTATCTGTTCTCCCCTTTTCTGTTTCATCACTTGTTCCTTCACTGCTGTTTTCCTTCTGACGTGGCTGTGGAGCAGTTTTGGTTGGGTCTTGGCTTTACTCGCGATGTCATTTTCATACTGTCTCTCTGCTTCCCTCCTCACTCTGAGGTACTCATTCCTGGCCCTCTGGTATCTCTCCCTGCTCTCCGGTGTTCTGTTATTCCTGTAGTTTCTCCATGTTCTTTTACTCAGTTGCTTCGCTACCTTACATTCCTGGTTGAACCATAGATTCTTCTGTTGTTTTTCGTTTTTCTCCTTTTGGACTGGAATAATCTGCAGCTCCCTGGCACTTCTGGGTGATATAATTCATCATATCCTGCAGAGTCCTCTCTCTGAGTTCTGTTTCCCATGGTATTCCCCTTCGGAAGTTCCTCATCTCATCATATTTTCCTCTTCGGTAATTTAGTCTTTTCCCTTTCGATCCCATCCTTGGATATGTTATCCCTACCTCCATCAAATACTCAAATATTAATACACTGTGGTCACTCATTCCTATTGGGGCTTCAAATTTGACTTCCCTTATTTCTGATTCACTCAATGTGAATATCAGGTCGAGTCTAGCTGGTTCGTAATTGCCTCTCATTCTTGTGGGTTTTCTGACGTGCTGGCTCAGAAAGTTCCGTGTTGCCACTTCCAAGAGTTTAGCTCTCCATGTATCTTCACCTCCATGTGGGTCCCCATTCTCCCAGTCTCTCTTTCCATGGTTGAAATCACTCATGATTAAGAGTCTGCAGCCACTCCAGACTCTTAATGTGTGTGTGTGTGTGTGTGTGTGTGTGTGTGTGTGTGTGTGTGTGTGTGTGTGTGTGTACTCACCTATTTGTGGCTTCAGGATCGAGAATTAGCTCTTGGACCCTGATTTTCTAGCCGCCGGTTGTTTAATACAATGACTCCTGACCAATTTACCAATTTCCCTATGATACCTGCTTTTAAAGTTATAAATGATGTTTACCCTCACAACCTGCTCCTTTAAGTCATTCCATTTACTCACCACTCTTAAGCTAAAAGAAAACTTCCTAACATCTCTATGACACTTCGCAGTCTCAAGCTTCCATCCGTGCACGCTTGTTCTATTGTTATTCATTGTTTAACTTTTCCGCTTTTACTGCCTGTCAATTCCCCCCAGGTATTTTATACGTCTGTATCATGTCTCCCCTCTCTCTCATCCTTTCTAGCGTCGTCAGATTTAGTTACTTCAGTCTCTCTTCATACCCTGTAACTCAGGGAGATGTCTTGTTGCAAACTTCTGCACTCTTCCCAGCTTCCTTATGTGTTCTTTAAGATAGGCGCTCCATGATAGAGCAGCATACTCTAAGACTGGCCTCACATGTGGTATAGTGATCTAAAAGCCTCATTATTTAAGTTCCTGACGGATGTTCTGACTTTTGTTATCTTAGAGTATGCAGCTGACGTTATTCTATTTATATGAGCCTCTGAAGTGAGTTTTGATAATACGGCCAGTCCTAGGTCTTTTTTATCTAGTCGTTATCGGTAGTTAGGTTTCCATCATCCTGTATTGGTCTTTTGGTCTCTTGATCCCATTTCCATCACTTTACACTTGCTAGTGTTGAACTCTAGTAACCATTTATCGGACAAACTTTGTAGCTTCTTTAAGTCATGTTAAATAATCCTACAATCCTCATCCGTCTCAACCCTTCTCATCAATTTCGCATCTTCGGCAATAATATAATACTCAACTCCAGCAGTAAGGTCATTTACGTAAATGAGGAATAGGTAGTTCAAGGAGGAATGAGGTACTTCAAGGGTCGGTTCGTTACCGAACTTCAAGGGTTTATGTTCGTTATCTTATCATAAAACTCTAGTAGATTCGTCAGGCATGATTTCCCTTCCTTAAAGCCATGTTCCTATTTGCTTACACATCTAATTCTTTCTAGGTGTGCAACTAGTCTTAACCTTGTAATTCTTCCGAGTACTTTGAGTGGTGTGCTTGTGAGTGGCAGTGGTCTGTAGTTAAGTTCCTCTTCTCTATCTCTTTTATGGTAGATTGGCTCCACATTTGCCTTTTTCCAGTAGCTGGGCCTTTGTAAGAGTTTCAGTATAGATTAGTGCTAGAGGTATGCTGAGGGGCTGTGCTGCTTCTTTTAACACCCACAGTGATAATCTATCTTGCCCAATAGCTTTAGTTGCGTCTAGTGATGCTAGTTGTTTCCTTACTTCCTATGTTCTTACCTTAATATTTAATAGTCTTTCATCAGTGGTGAACACTCCACACAAGTTGGCACGTAGCTCCTTACAAGTTTCTTTATCATTTTCTGTATACTGGCCTAACCCCCTTTTCATAACCTAGTCATTTGGTTACTGTCATTTTCCTTCCTACATGGCTGTATAGGAGTATGGTTGCTTCTTGGCTTTGGAAGCAATATAGTTTTCATAGTTTCTTTCCGCCTAACTTCTTATATTTATGTAGTCATTCGTGGCCCTGTTGCATCTATTCCAATTTTCTGTCTTTTGCTCCTCTGTATTTCCTCCACTCCATTCTGATTTTCGCTCCTGCTTCTTGGCACTGTCTTCTGAACCCTGGGTTATTATATTCTCTCCTACTTTGTTCTCTTATTGTTGTATGTGTGTGTATGTACTCACCGAATTGTGCTTGCGGGGGTTGAGCTTTGGCTCTTGGGTCCCGCCTCTCAACTGTCAATCAACTGGTGTACAGATTCCTGAGCCTACTGGGCTCTATCATATCTACATTTGAAACTGTGTATGGAGTATATATGTGTGTGTGTGTGTGTGTGTGTGTGTGTGTGTGTGTGTGTGTGTGTGTGTGTGTGTGTGTGTGTGTGTGTGTGTGTGTGTGTGTACCACCTTTGTGCGAGTAGAAAGCATGGATGCAGCAGCCCCGTGCGAAAGTAGACAACCAGGTATTCCTAAATAAAGCAGACAATCATATCTCATTGTATTTTTCAGACTAACCCACCATCATTAAGAGTGAGAAGGGGCTCTTGGCGCGCCCTCCCCCACAGTGCTTCCGAGTGTGGCATCCCCCCAAGCTTCCCTATCACTTGCTGGCACTCCGTCTACACCACCCCCATTGCCACGGTCGGGGGGTCAGAGTGCCTACAGTGCCATGACACACAATGTCTCTGATGACACACCGCCAGAACCCTTGGTGGTGGGGTGAGTTCACAGTGCACCATCACACCGTGGTGGTGCTGATGGGAATATTACAGTAGCAGCAACACTGTGGTGGTGGTGGTGGTGGTGGTGCTACAAGCAGTAACACTGTGGTGGTGGTGGTGGTGCTACAAGCAGTAACACTGTGGTGGTGGTGCTACAAGCAGTAACACTGTGGTGGTGGTGCTACAAGCAGTAACACTGTGGTGGTGGTGGTGGTGCTACAAGCAGCAACACTGTGGTGGTGGTGGTGCTACAAGCAGCAACACTGTGGTGGTGGTGCTACAAGCAGTAACACTGTGGTGGTGGTGGTGGTGCTACAAGCAGCAACACTGTGGTGGTGGTGCTACAAGCAGCAACACTGTGATGGTGGTGGTGGTGGTGGTCCTACAAGCAGCAACACTGTGATGGTGGTGGTGGTGGTGCTACAAGCAGTAACACTGTGGTGGTGGTGGTGGTGCTACAAGCAGCAACACTGTGGTGGTGGTGGTGGTGCTACAAGCAGCAACACTGTGGTGGTGGTGGTGGTGGTGGTGGTGGTGGTGCTACAAGCAGCAACACTGTGGTGGTGGTGGTGGTGCTACAATCAGCAACACTGTGGTGGTGGTGGTGCTACAAGCAGTAACACTGGTGGTGATGGTGGTGGTGGTGCTACAATCAGCAACACTGTGGTGGTGGTGGTGCTACAAGCAGTAACACTGGTGGTGATGGTGGTGGTGGTGGTGGTGGTACAAGCAGCAACACTGTGATGGTGGTGGTGGTGGTGGTACAAGCAGCAACACTGTGGTGGTGGTGGTGGTGGTGGTGGTGCTACAAGCAGCAACACTGTGATGGTGGTGGTGCCACAAGCAGCAACAATGTGGTGGTGGTGGTACTACAAGCAGCAACACTGAACACCACCACATAAGTGATAAGATTAATATACGAAGATAAAGTGACACACTCACAATCAGTTAAGTGCCAACCAACACACTTGCAATTCTAAGTGTTATCCCGTGAATTACTTACAGCTATGAAACACCCTGAAAAGTGCTTAAACTCTTATAAATTTATGAACCGTACTAGAAGCAGTGTACAACACCTTATGTTAACAATACACTACTCCAGAATAGTGTACCACACTTAAGAACACACTGCACCAGAGTAGTGTACCAAGAACACACTGCACCAGAGTAGTGTACCACACTTAAGAACACACTGCACCAGAGTAGTGTACCAAGAACACACTGCACCAGAGTAGTGTACCACACTTAAGAACACACTACACCCAAGAATAGTGTACCACACTTAAGAACACACTACACCCAAGAATAGTGTACCACACTTAAGAACACACTACACCCAAGAATAGTGTACCACACTTAAGAACACACTACACCCAAGAATAGTGTACCACACTTAAGAACACACTACACCCAAGAATAGTGTACCACACTTAAGAACACACTACACCCAAGAATAGTGTACCACACTTAAGAACACACTACACCCAAGAATAGTGTACCACACTTAAGAACACACTACACCCAAGAGTAGTGTACCACACTTAAGAACACACTACACCCAAGAGTAGTGTACCACACTTATTGAGACAATTATTTTTCTTGACATATAACAGGTAATTGTTTACAAACTACAAAGTTACTCTGGTATTTTGCCACCAGAGAAAAGTAAATATTCAACTGGTGTTAAAATGCAAGAACAACTCACCAAGAATAGTTCATCCCATCTAAGAATAGTTCACTACATCTAGGAAGTTTACCACATATAAGAATAGTTCATCCCATCTATGAATAATTCACATCTAAAAATGGTTCACTATATCTAGTTCAACACGCCTAAGAATAGTTCACCCATCTAAGAATCCAAGAATAATTGGATTGGATAAAAAATATAAAGCTAAAATGAACAGAAATATTCCTAGGCCTAGTTTAGTATATATATATATATATATATATATATATGCAAACAAGCCTGAATGGTCCCCAGGACTATATACAACTGAAAACTCACACCCCAGAAGTGACTCGAACCCATACTCCCACAACTGGTATGTACAGGGACGCCTTAATCCGCTTGACCATCACGACCGGACATAAGGAAGTGATAGCCGAGGCTATATGAACCACTTCCCCGCCGGCACTCGGATGGTAATCTTGGGCATAGCATTTTATCAAACCACCTCATTCTTTGGGGCACACGTGAGGAACACAAATGCAAACAAGCCTGAATGGTCCCCAGGACTATATACAACTGAAAACTCACACCCCAGAAGTGACTCGAACCCATACTCCCACAACTGGTATGTACAGGGACGCCTTAATCCGCTTGACCATCACGACCGGACATAAGGAAGTGATAGCCGAGGCTATATGAACCACTTCCCCGCCGGCACTCGGATGGTAATCTTGGGCATAGCATTTTATCAAACCACCTCATTCTTTGGGGCACACGTGAGGAACACAAATGCAAACAAGCCTGAATGGTCCCCAGGACTATATACAACTGAAAACTCACACCCCAGAAGTGACTCGAACCCATACTCCCACAACTGGTATGTACAGGGACGCCTTAATCCGCTTGACCATCACGACCGGACATAAGGAAGTGATAGCCGAGGCTATATGAACCACTTCCCCGCCGGCTATCTTAAGTGATAGCCTCGGCTATCACTTCCTTATGTCCGGTCGTGATGGTCAAGCGGATTAAGGCGTCCCTGTACATACCAGTTGTGGGAGTATGGGTTCGAGTCACTTCTGGGGTGTGAGTTTTCAGTTGTATATAGTCCTGGGGACCATTCAGGCTTGTTTGCATTTGTGTTCCTCACGTGTGCCCCAAAGAATGAGGTGGTTTGATAAAATGCTATGCCCAAGATTACCATCCGAGTGCCGGCGGGGAAGTGGTTCATATAGCCTCGGCTATCACTTCCTTATGTCCGGTCGTGATGGTCAAGCGGATTAAGGCGTCCCTGTACATACCAGTTGTGGGAGTATGGGTTCGAGTCACTTCTGGGGTGTGAGTTTTCAGTTGTATATAGTCCTGGGGACCATTCAGGCTTGTTTGCATTTGTGTTCCTCACGTGTGCCCCAAAGAATGAGGTGGTTTGATAAAATGCTATGCCCAAGATTACCATCCGAGTGCCGGCGGGGAAGTGGTTCATATAGCCTCGGCTATCACTTCCTTATGTCCGGTCGTGATGGTCAAGCGGATTAAGGCGTCCCTGTACATACCAGTTGTGGGAGTATGGGTTCGAGTCACTTCTGGGGTGTGAGTTTTCAGTTGTATATAGTCCTGGGGACCATTCAGGCTTGTTTGCATTTGTGTTCCTCACGTGTGCCCCAAAGAATGAGGTGGTTTGATAAAATGCTATGCCCAAGATTACCATCCGAGTGCCGGCGGGGAAGTGGTTCATATAGCCTCGGCTATCACTTCCTTATGTCCGGTCGTGATGGTCAAGCGGATTAAGGCGTCCCTGTACATACCAGTTGTGGGAGTATGGGTTCGAGTCACTTCTGGGGTGTGAGTTTTCAGTTATATATATATATATATATATATATATATATATATATATATATATATATATATATATATATATATATATATATATTAGGCCTATGGTAGCGTGTATGAGGTCTAGGAAGGTTAGGTTAGGGTTAAGTTTTCTTTTCAACATGAGTACAAAAACTTTTCCAATTTGTCCAAATTCAATAGTACAGATTTCTACTTTCTAATTGTATTTTACGTCAATAACTGTACGATGGTCTTCGTCGTTATAAGTACTATCTAAACAGGAAGATGGGCTGGAATAACTCACTTAAGAGTATCTCACCCCATCTAAGAGTAACTCACCCCATCTAAGAATAACTCACCTCAGCTAAAAATAATTCACCTATGTTAGATTATAATTCATCACAACAGAATAATTCACATCATCTAAGAGTAACTCACCTCATTTAAGAATAACTCACCCCATCTAAGAATAACTCACCCCATCTAAGAATAACTCACCCCATTTAAGAATAACTCACCTCAGCTAAAAATAATTCACCTATGTTAGAGTATAATTCATCACAACAGAATAATTCACATCATCTAAGAGTAACTCACCTCATTTAAGAATAACTCACCCCATCTAAGAATAACTCACCTCAGCTAAGAATAATTCACCTATGTTAGATTAATTCATCACAACTAAGAATAATTCACATCATCTAAGAGTAACTCACCTCATTTAAGAATAACTCACCCCCATCTAAGAATACTTCACCCCATCAATGGAAAGCGCTGAAGAACAGCAGCTTCCAAGTTCCCTATTCTTGTAGTTGTGAGGTGAGAACACGACTAGGATTAGGTAGGTGAGGTGTGGGTGGCAGTTTCCGAACAAAACACCAATGTTATGCCAATGTTATTATCTCAATAACCTAACTTGAACCTTAACAGCCCACCTAAATAACAAGGCATGACGAACGTCAATATTTCGGTGTTTGAATTTGTGGGAATGCGTTACAATTTTCGACGGATTGGCCGCTTCCGTAAATAATGCGACGCATTAGGCGAGAGAAATGTCTGAGGCGACGCACCTAACCCGTCAATAATACCAGGCTTTTGACGTCTACGTCATACTGGTAACGGTTTGGCGAGCCAGCAGTCCATGGCGTTACCAGCAGACAACGGCAGCCCAGACTCCAGGTGGGTGAAACTAACGGAAGAACGAAGGGAAGTTGATGGGGGTGATGGGGTGCTTCAGTCCCACGGGGAGGGGAGCACAGGGAACCCAATGAACTCAGCGAAGGTGGGGGAGGCAGGGGTGAGGGGTGAGCCAGTGGGGGTCGGTCAGGGGGAGCTACACGCCCTCACACCAAGCCACAGCCACGCTGCCGTAGACAAGACCGGACACAAGCGTCCCTAAGACACTTACCTCTCGGTGACTACGAGGTGAGCTCTAGCTCCTTAAGCCCGCCTTATTGTACCTGGGGAGGAAGGTGAGGGAGGAACCGACGCGGTGAGCTGGCTGAGGGTACGAAAAGCCACGAGTGTAGCAGGTGAGGGTTCAACCGGATTTAAACAGGTGAGGGAGGGGCCGTGAGCGGAAGGGTTTATGGTGTAAAGGCAGGCTCGGCAAGGGGAAGAACTGTGGAAAGGGGATGTGAGAGGGGAAGGGAGAGAGAGGGGGGGTGGGGATGTGGCGGAGGGGGACGTGAGGCGCGGAAAGGGGCGGCACGAGCAGGCCGGGACAATCTCACTCTTCCCGTAAAGACATGGAAGGTGGACAAGCGTTGGGTGGCATCAGTTTTAAGAGGTCGCTGCTCTCCACCGCCGCGACTGTGTGTGTGTGTGGGGGGGGGGGGGGGAGGGGGAGGGAGGGGGTGGGGGGGAGAGAGAGAGAGAGAGAGAGAGAGAGAGAGAGAGAGAGAGAGAGAGAGAGAGAGAGAGAGAGAGAGAGAGAGAGAGAGAGAGAGAGAGAGAGAGAGAGAGAGAGAGAGAGAGAGAAAGTGAGAGAGTGAGAGAGTGAGAGAGTGAGAGAGTGAGGAGAGAGAGAGAGAGAGAGAGAGAGAGAGAGAGAGAGAGAGAGAGAGAAAGAGACAGAGAAAGAGAAAGAGAGAGAGAGAGAGAGAGAGAGAGAGAGAGAGAGAGAGAGAGAGAGAGAGAGAGAGAGAGAGAGAGAGAGTTATACACCACTAAGAATTAAGGGAAGCAAGGCGAGCATTACCCCAGGGTTCAGCAGGCAGTGTCTGGAAGCAAAGACAAGAAGCAAAAAGAGCACAGAATAAATATAGAAAACATAGAAGGAAATCACAAGGCATACAAACAGGCCAGAAATGAGTACACGGACGCTAGGAGAGTGACAGAGAAGCAGTACGAGGATGGCACCACATACAAGGCTACGTCCCAGCCACAACTGTTCCACAGTCACATCACGAGGAAGATGACTGTGAATGATCAGGTTATCACACTTGACAAAGGTGAGGAAGGACACACGAGAAAATGCTAAGGAGGTATGTGAGGAACTTAACAAAAGCTTTCAGGAAGCATTCAAGCTGGAACCTGATTTGACACTAAGAGTTTTGAGCCCAAATTGAACGGGAAATTTCACAAGAAAGCCTCACTGAAATAACAGTGACAGCAGAGAGTTACAGAAGTACCTACAGGAACTGGCTGTAACAAACGCCGTGGGACTAGACAAAATATCACCATGGATACTAAACGAGGAAGCGGATACATTTTCCAGCCCACTTGCCATAATATTCAATTCCTCTCTAGAAACGGAACTTCCTGACTGCTGGGAAAATGGTCAATGTAGTGTCATTCTACAAGAAAGAGGGAAGACAAAAACCCTTAAATTACAGACCCGTATCACTAACAAGTATCTCATGCAAGTTGCTTGAGTGAACATTTAAAACATAAATTTTGTCTCAAGGTATCAGCACGGTTTTGGTAAAGGAAATCCTGCTAGATAAACTTGCTGGAGTTCTATAACAAGATAACAAGGAAATCATACAACAAAGTGAGGGACAGGCTTACTATATATTCTACAACTGTCAGCAGTCGTCTGCTCCTGTACCCTCCTGTGTGTAAAACTAGTAGGGTAAGGCTTACCATGAGCTATGGGAAGAAAAGCTCTCAGCCAGCTAACAGGAGTCAGCAGTCGTCTGCTCCTGTACCCTCCTGTGTGTAAAACTAGTAGGGTAAGGCTTACCCTATGGCTATGGGAAGGGAAAGCTCTCAGCCAGCTAACAGGAGTCAGCAGTCGTCTGCTCCTGTACCCTCCTGTGTGTAAAACTAGTAGGGTAAGGCTTACCATGAGCTATGGGAAGAAAAGCTCTCAGCCAGCTAACAGGAGTCAGCAGTCGTCTGCTCCTGTACCCTCCTGTGTGTAAAACTAGTAGGGTAAGGCTTACCATGAGCTATGGGAAGAAAAGCTCTCAGCCTGCTAACAGGAGTCAGCAGTCGTCTGCTCCTGTATCCACCTGTGTGTGTAAAACTAGTAGGGTAAGGCTTACCATGAACTATGGGAAGGGAAAGCTCTCAGCCTACTAACAGGAGTCAGCAGCCGTCTCCACCTGTACTCACCCGTGTAAACAAAGAGAGCGCACTTTACCACCAAGATAGAGCTCCAATGTTGAAGATGGTTTTTTACCTGAAAAGAAAAAAAATACTGACTGTAGCAAGAGTTATAGCAAAGGTCAATACTGTACACGTGTTAAACCACCTACACACACTAACATCTGACACAACCCCCTATTAACAACTGACTCTTCTCAACATTAACACCTGACACTACCCCCAGTAGCACGTGAAAGTACCCTCACAGCAACTGACACTAACCCCCCCCCCCCACTAACATGTGACACAACCCCTCCAATAACATGTGACACCACCCCACACTAACATGTGACTGTGAAGTGGGCCTCTGAGAGGTGGGCTACTGTGAGGTGGGTATATAGTGGTCCACCTCACAGTGGACCACTGTGAGGTGGGCCACTGTGAGGTGGGCCACTGTGACTAATATGATGCACCCAACACTGTCAATCAACTCAGGCCAGTAAAAAAAAAATCAGCAGAAAACGGAAAACTAACTAAAAGTCTTAAAATCAAATCCATAGTTGTATTAAGTAAAAACAATAAACATAACACCATCGGAAATAAGCATATAATAAATTATTGTAATTACACCAACACAGGATTTCTTTCAATGAACTTCGGGAAGATGATAGCAAGATCAATAAGAAAAACAGCTAATCAAAACCTTGGAATTTTGAGATCAGCCAATAATATTAATTAGATAAACAGCCAATCAACACCCTCTAGAACTTGGGGTAGATAGATCATACGACGTAGCTCCTACCACCCAAAATCATTGTGATACAAATTATATCCTCACAACATAACGTCTATGGAGTTGCTCGATATTGTAATCCCTTACAATATACGATAATACTTTAATAATAATAATAATAATAATATACTGCTACTACTACTAATAATAATAATAAAAATAAAAATAATAATGATATTATTAATAATAATAATTCTTAGAAAAAAAACAATATTAGGTTGTCAATACAACAAAAGATCTACATAAATTTAGAAACATTCTACGGGGTTTTAGGGGGGTGGGGGCATTACCTGTTTTAATTATTTTATTCAAATATAATTTGTTTAATTATTTATTAATGAGAATTTATATTTTAGGCTACATCAAACAAGATTATCTTAATTAATAAGTCTAATCTCCAAGAAATATTCTTGAAGTGAAATCATTATCAATCATTAAACAGGTATAATATGTTTTTATCAAAAAGTGAACTAAAATTAGAGTATTTCTGCTAAATAAAAAAAAATAAAAATTGGCGATTTTGGCTACCAAAAAATGGAAACATACTGTGCAAGAAATTTGACATACAGAAGTTGAAAAAGTATTGATATCTTTGTGTGACCTCCAGCACTGTGGTTAAAGTACTGATATCTTTGTGTGACCTCCAGCACTGTGGTTACAGTATTGATATCTTTGTGTGACTTCCAGCACTGTGGTTAAAGTATTGATATCTTTGTGTGGCCTCCAGCACTGTGGTTAAAGTATTGATATCTTTGTGTGGCCTCCAGGACTGTGGTTAAAGTATTGATATCTTTGTGTGACTTCCAGCACTGTAGTTAAAGTATTGATATCTTTGTGTGGCCTCCAGCACTGTGGTTAAAGTATTGATATCTCTGTGTGGCCTCCAGCACTGTGGTTAAAGTATTGATATCTCTGTGTGGCCTCCAGCACTGTGGTTAAAGTATTGATATCTTTGGGTGACTTCCAGCACTGTGGTTAAAGTATTGATATCTCTGTGTGACCTCCAGCACTGTGGTTAAAGTATTGATATCTTTGGGTGACTTCCAGCACTGTGGTTAAAGTATTGATATCTTTGGGTGACTTCCAGCACTGTGGTTAAAGTATTGATATCTCTGTGTGGCCTCCAGCACTGTGGTTAAAGTATTGATATCTTTGGGTGACTTCCAGCACTGTGGTTAAAGTATTGATATCTCTGTGTGGCCTCCAGCACTGTGGTGTGTGAATCGTGTTAATCAAAATCGGAAATACATTAACTAAGATTTTCGGACTCGAGCATAAGAGGCAGGTTTTAGATATAAAAGAAAACTGAATTTGAAATACTTTCAAGTGGCAAGTATTTACTTAAGTCACTGGAAAACAAGTAAAACAATATCCAACAACTTACCAATGTAATCAATACATTTTTCAGTTTTTGGTATTAATTTAAAAATAAAATTGGCCAATTTCATATAAATAAAACTTAAAATGTTGGTAAAGCCACAGCATTTATGTGTAAACTAATAAATATAAAGCCAAGAAAAAAGTCATTTTATTGGGATGAGTTCCTTGAGAGCAATAGGTAAGAACTCTAATACAAACCAACTCACGAACTAAAATTTATGTGATAGGTACTTTAAAAAGTTTAAATGACTGAACGATTATTGAAATAAAGAAAGATGACATTCATATACCAAAAGATTGGAAGGGATGTTTAAAGCCCTTCAGTATATACATATATATATATACTATGCAATTATTCGAATGAGAGAGAGAGAGAGAGAGAGAGAGAGAGAGAGAGAGAGAGAGAGAGAGAGAGAGAGAGAGAGAGAGAGAGAGAATACAATATAGTCACATCAAGGTCTTAATAATAATTTAACAAAATATCACAATCATAAACACTCTTCACACCATATTTCAAGAAATTTCGCAAATTCCTTATTTTTTTAAAATTACAAATTAGGCATATTAAGGCCTACAAAATGAGAAGACCCCATGAAATTTATGGACGTGAATTACACCGTCGGATCAACGATACTAGAATGTTCAGTGAACCACGTTCTGTTCATACTATCACTGTAGGATAATATCTACTGTGACCAATGATACTCCTGCACACTGTAGCACATTGCTGTACAGTATGCTGTAGTTACAGTATCACTGTACATGATGACTCTTAACAGTGCTACGGTGTATACAAGATGTTGTTGTTCATTGTATTATTACTGTGGTGTACAACCTGCATCTTTTTTTTCTTTTTTGAGATATATACAAGAGTTGTTACATTCTTGTACAGCCACAAGTATGCGTAGCGTTTCGGGCAGGTCCCTGGAATACGACCCCCTGCTGCGAAGAATCTGGTACAATGAAGGTACTGCACCTCATCCTCAGCCAGTGAGGTACAGCCTTAAAGATAATACGTCACAATAACGACGTGTAAGGTACCACTTGATAAGGACTCCAGATAGGCTAGGATTCATCAAGCATTTACGTGTCTACATACGAAACCTGTACATCTTGTCTTAACCATAGAGGCTTTGTTTACATTTATTGAACAGTGTAATAGCATACATATGTCACAACCCCGAGGTTACTAGTGTTACGACAACAAAACAGCGCTTGTGAGCTCTTACACTGTTGAAACTGTCTTAAACTCTTCAACTAAGCCACCATGATTGAGAAAAGATGTACAGGTTTCTTATCTTGAGGGAAAACATTACCCCAAAGGACGTTTTTCATCTTAGTGTGACAGTAAGCCAAGTGCCCGTTTGGCACTGAGGTATAATGAATTAGAGGCTCACAAATTTAGATTGCCATTGGAAGGAGAAACAACAGAGAGGATGAACCAAAGAGAGGCAGAGTTAGTTAGCCAGGATGCAGCTGGAAGCCCAGATTAAATCAAACAAGAAAGGAGAAGAGTAATAAGGTCTCCTCACTACAGAAGATTACCTTAGCACGAGCATGATTACAAGAGTACAACACTGAGAAATTAGCTGTTAGTGTGCACTGGGGAGAGAACAATTGGGCTGCAATCAGACAAGGGCAGTTAGTGGGTAAAGTCAACGATATATTTTCTTCATAGCGTTTGTCAGTATTGAATACCAGTATGTTAAAAAAATGCTTTTCATTGGGATGTGAACTTACCCCAGACTCACAGAAATTTATACAGCTCAAGCATAGTAGTAATCAGTCACAGCTTTTGTTAGGTAGAAATCTTTTTTAGGAGAAGCAACCTAACTCTTAAGACACTAGTAATTTTGAGGCACTTAAAAACCTGTTATTGGTAGAGGAGCTTGTTGTTTGTGTACTTAGCTAAAAAAGGTACAACTAGGGATGTTCACAAATTAACTAAGCTAGCTGATGAGCTTCAATTGATTTTAAGACACCATTTGTTAATATTAAAAAATTCACTAACGTATTATTTAAACCATTTAATAATCCACACGTCGCTATTATGATCATTTCTTACTCCAAACCAAAATTTCTTAAGAGACCTGCTGGGGCACCACCCTGGGGTGACTGGTGACGTCAGTAAACTTGCTGGGGATGAGCGATGGATATGATCGTCCCAACCTAAGGAGGTTTGCACCTATTATAAGAGGGTCATGCAGTTACCCCTTGTTGGTCTATGCATCTTTTATGAATGAAATACAATGTTTCTACCGTGTGTAGGGCAGTGCAGAGTCCACAAACATTTCAGATTGCGCAAGTCAAGCCTAAATGAATGATTAACTTTAAATTTTTCCTGTCCCAAAGACAACTTTTGTGTGATGAAGGTGTCTAATAGCCAGTTGGTTGTGTGACACTGGGGCTTCCCAGACCAACATTTTGGATAGTGTTGTACAAGGTGCTAAAGAAGTAGACACAAGTAATTCATGTTAATTTAGATATCACTGATGAGGTGAAGGAGGGAAGACTGTAGAGTAGGAGTTAGTTCCCAGCTACCGTCCGCACGAGTCCATGTCGTTTGGGAAATGATTTAGATGGGAAGCAGGTACGTTGAACTGAATATTCATTCATGTTGACAGATGGCCCGGTTGTGTTGACACAAGTCGATGCAGAGGATGGTGTGATATACCATGTGAGCTGTGACTACGTCTATGGCTGATAAGTCGAATAAAGGAAGCCCTGTGACTACCAAAGTAGGTGTGCCAGGGAAGAGCATCCCACCAGAGGTAGAAAGGGGAGAAGGCTCTCGCTGAGAATTTGACGGTCGGGATAGATGACTAGTAGGAGCCCGAAATAAAGAATCTGCTTACACCTTGCAACAAGGAGAATGCAAGCAAGGTTGATGTCGTCGATCCAGCAGCTCGCTCCAGACCTTGGATCCTTGTGATCTTCGAGTAAGTTGCAGTCGTCAGACCCCAGTCTTTTACAATGTCTTGAGATAGTTCTCTCTTAGGAGATTCTGAAGGAGGCGATGTTAATTACAAAGATCAGCTTCTGATGAGAAAATGAAAACCCAAAGAATCTTCCTTGTCTATAGGAAGAGAGTACTTCGAGCAGCCCATGATGACCCTATGGGAGGGCACCAAAGAGTCACCAGCACTTGTCATAAAGTAAACATGCTGTTTATTAGCTGAAGCTCAAAGAGATGTGACATATTTTTTTTAGCATATTTGTCTCATGCAGATTATTGGGAACCTAATCACAGAGCCTAAGGTTCCATTACGACCCATTCTTGTTATGCAGGAACAAATTTAACACGTTGTTATGGACTTTTTACTCAGGACAAAGTCTGATAATGTTTACTTATTTACTCTGTGTACAAGCACCAGACTTTTAGAAGCCTATGCTGTGAAGAATATTAGGGTAAAACTCTTATTGGTGAGGTTCTTTTCTGGGTTTGGTCTGTGAAGAGTCATCCAGACTGATATTGAGAACAAAGTCAGATTTGATACCTTCGATTTTTTTTTTAAACTCATGAAATTGAGCACAAAGTGTTAAGTCCTTATGATCTGCAAAGACAGATCCACCAAGCCCTGAAGCAGATGCTAAAGGCCGTGGGTGATTGCTCTGATCAAGATTGGGACGAGAATTTACCATTTACATTCTTCACCACTCAGGAAGGGCTACAGAATTCCTTAGGGTGTTCCCCTTTGAAGTGGTGTTTAGTCACTCGATCTCGGGGCCTCTTAAGACGTTTCAGAGGGTGTTAGCAGACATAGCCTTCCCTGAAGGAGGGCAGTACCTCAGTTATGCAAGAAAGACAGGTTGAAGTGTTGCTAGAAATTGACTTTAAAGCATTGAGGGGAGGCCTTACGGATTATTCATGCCTGTGCCACCTCTTGGGTGGCCTAATCTTCATCAATCGAGTGGAGGCCCAACAGGCAATGTAGAAATACGACAAGAAGGTCAAGGCCAAAAAAAGGTTATTCGAGCCTGATGAGCCAGTCCATTTATAAAAACTTCGATTGAGTACATCCTACTCTCCTACAGTCGGTTGAGTACACCCTACAACCTATCTTACTCTCTGGTAGAATAGTTAGCAGAGATAAGCATAAGATGTGGAATCCACACAACCTGAAGCAGTCATGATAGTACACTTACAAGACTCAAGAAGTTTCAAGGTACTAATCCTGCAGGTTGCACTGGGGCTTGTGTTGGTAAAGAAGAAGATACAGGTGTTAGGGTGATTACTAATCTTAATCTGTGCCATTCTAGGTGTGGAGATACTGTATCACTTACAGGTAAGCAGCACGAGGAGGTGCAGTAGCTTCACGGACAGATCTCCAACCTGTCCGGGAAGGTCACCACCTACAGGGACGCCACATGATGTCCACCTTACACACAACACCTATCTGACTCCAACCTATCGGAAGGAGCCAGAAAAAAAAGAGGGCTGTCGTGAAGCAGGAAGTGGATTTTTTGTTAAGGCTTGGTCTGACTAGGCCTAGCCATAGTTCATGGCGCTCGTCTTGCTTGTTAGTACCCAATCTGGTTGGCACCTGGCGCCTCTGCACTATTTCCGCCTCAGCAAGGTAACCTTGGTGGACACACGAATAATTACACTGGATAAACAAAGTACTTCTCGAAGGTCGGTCTGTCAAAGGGCCTTCCGCAAATTCCTTGGACTAAGTATGCAAAAACATTTATACAGGTTGGGAAGTATTACGTTCAGATAACTTATGTATTGGGGAATGGTTTGTGGTAGCGTTATTGTTTATGCATGAAGGTGATTGGTGGTTATCATTTAGTGAAGTTATTTAACTGGTATGTTAAAGAGATAAGCTGAACTAAATGATAGTTATTGGCCAAGACAGGATGTGGTGATCATTCATGTGTGCACCTTTAAGTACACTTGTTGTGTTATTATGGAGTGGCTGCAGGTAACGCAGTTAGTCCTATTATTGATTTTATTGTAAGTGCTCCGGGTGTGAATATTTAGATAATATTTTGGGAAATACTTTGAGTGTTACCACACTTGTTTCAGAATTGTATAGACTTCATACAGTATTTTTAAGTGACCAATGGTGCTAATAAACTTTGCCTGTGCTTCTTTAACCCAACCGTCCCAGTATACTGGAACGGTTGGCAGCAGTGCACCATAATTAGTAGTCACCAAGAGGTAGTGATTACATATATAGCTTTTAATGTAATATATTTTATTAATGTGTTACTAGTTGTCTTACTCCTATTACCTTGTAGCTACTCTTGGATGTCATGATTTTCTCAGTACTAATTATTCACTGCAAGCTGGATTGGAGGCAGGCCAGGTGAAAATTCACTGGGAATAACATCATAGATAATTGCAGTGAACTGTGCACGACAACTGTGATGTGCTTGTGTCTGAAGCTTGGCGGAGATGTAATCAATGACGGAGTCAGCGTTTATATCCTTTGGGTTTCCTTCCATATTGGTCTACTAATGTATGATAGAAGTGACGAGTCAGCCAAAGCATGTGCTCTTATAGAGTGGAGTATTACCATCATGGACTGTCTTTGGGTAGCTTGAGGGCAACAATATACCGATTACTGCAACACAATTTAGTAGCCAGGACAAAGTGAAATTCACACGAGTTATTCCATCTATCATCATACTATTATTTTCAGTGCCACATATATAAGGGTCATCCAATTAGGTGAGCAGACTTCTAGACGTTACTACTGGTAGGCTTAGGCTCAGCTACACATATCTCTGGGAGGTGACGTTGATTTGCAGGTGGCACACAAGTGTCCACATACCTTAGGTCACTTTGAGTGACCATGTTACACAAGTTAGCCATACAGTTCCTTCGTGCTATAGGATTTTAATTCCTTAAGAGGTGATGTGAGAGGTACGTTGGAGGGTAGAAGGCAGTCCACCAGGAGTGACCAGCAAGGACAGTCTTATGTTTTTCTTCACTGTCGGTGGTAATAATAATTCTCCAAAATTAATTTTTTAATTGTCTTACGCCTGAACGCGTTTCGTAATTCGTATTACATTTTCAAATGCTTAATTTACACACAAATTCTTCGTACTTATACTCTATTGGATGAGGTGATATGGTACAAAAGTTTTGGGTGAGGTGACAAACACAAGACAGAACACGAAACAATGGGTATAAGTTGGATAAGTGAACATATGAATGGGAGTAACTGCAGAAGGCCTGTTGGCCCATACTTCCTCTTGTTGCTTCCATATTGGTTCGGGATCTTGAAGTGGGTAGAATCTAGTTGTGCATTAATTGGCTGTTGACACATCAAAAAGTCAACACCAGCAATCAACAGCCAATTAATGCACAACTACATTCTACCCACTTCAAGACCCCGAACCAATATGGAAGCAGCAAGAGGAAGTATGGGCCAACAGGCCTTCCGCAGTTACTTCCATTCATATGTTCACTTATCCAATTTATACCCATTGTTTCGTGTTCTGTCTTGTGTTTGTCACCTCACCCAAAACTTTTGTACCATATCACCTCATCCAATAGAGTATAAGTACGAAGAATTTGTGTGTAAATTAAGCATTTGAAAATGTAATACGAATTACGAAACGCGTTCAGGCGTAAGGCAATTAAAAAAAATTATTACCACCGACAGTGAAGAAAAACATAAGAAATATTGAGAAAATTCGGGTTAGAATTATTAATCTTACCTTTTCGGTCATATTCAACAACATATGTTTACAAGAAAGACTGCTACCAATATATATATATATATATATATATATATATATATATATATATATATATATATATATATATATATATTAAGTTTGTGAGGGTACCACCTCTGGTGCCAATGTGGGGACCCATAGCCTCGGAGAAGAAAATAAAAAGTATTCAGAGGAGACATATATATATATATATATATATGTCGTACCTAGTAGCCAGAACACACTTTTCAGCCTACTATGCAAGGCCCGATTTGCCTAATAAGCCAAGTTTTCATGAATTAATTGTTTTTCGACTACCTAACCTACCTAACCTAACCTAACTTTTTCGGCTACCTAACCTAACCTAACCTATAAAGATAGGTTAGGTTAGGTTAGGTTAGGTAGGGTTGGTTAGGTTCGGTCATATATCTACGTTAATTCTAACTCCAATAAAAAAAAATTGACCTCATACATAATGAAATGGGTAGCTTTATCATTTCATAAGAAAAAAATTATAGAAAATATATTAATTCAGGAAAACTTGGCTTATTAGGCAAATTTGGCCTTGCATAGTAGGCTGAGAAGTGCGTTCTGGCTACTAGGTACGACATATATATATATATATATATATATATATATATATATATATATATATATATGTCGTACCTAGTAGCCAGAACGCACTTCTCTGCCTACTATGCAAGGCCCGATTTGCCTAACAAGCCAAGTTTTCATGAATTAATTATTTTTCGACTACCTAACCTACCTAACCAAACCTAACCTAACTTTTTCGGCTACCTAACCTAACCTAACCTAAAAAGATAGGTTAGGTTAGGTTAGGTAGGGTTGGTTAGGTTCGGTCATATATCTACGTTAATTTTAACTCCAATAAAAAAAAAATTGACCTCATACATATTGAAATGGGTAGCTTTATCATTTCATAAGAAAAAAATTAGAGAAAATATATTATTTCAGGAAAACTTGGCTTATTAGGCAAATCGAGCCTTGCATAGTAGGCTGAGAAGTGCGTTCTGGCTACTAGGTACGACATATATATATATATATATATATATATATATATATATATGTCGTACCTAGTAGCCAGAACGCACTTCTCGGCCTAATATGCTAGGCCAGATTTGCCTAATAAGCCAAGTTTTCATGAATTAATTGTTTTTCGACTACGTAACCTACCTAACCTAACCTAACCTAACATTTTCGGCTATCTAACCTAACCTAACCTATAAAGATAGGTTAGGTTAGGTAGGGTTGGTTAGGTTCGGTCATATATCTACGTTAATTTTAACTCCAATAAAATAAAATTGACCTCATACATAATGAAATGGGTAGCTTTATCATTTCATAAGAAAAAAATTTGAGAAAATATAATAATTCAAGAAAACTTGGCTTATTAGGCAAATCCGGCCTTGCATAATAGGCCGAGAACTGCGTTCTGGCTACTAGGTACGACATATATATATATATATATATATATATATATATATATATATATATATATATATATATATATATATATATATATATATATATATATATTGGTGTATGTTTCTTGTAAATAATTACCTGTACATAATATGTTAAGTACATTTGGTGATGACTTTGTCTAGTGTTGTTTAGCCCACCTTTCCCTGTCTGGGTGTCTATTACTGCCGAGTTCTTGCTAACTTCACCCTGACCTGAGGTTGGATCTATGATAAGAGGTACTAACCCCTATAGAAAGAAAGACGAAAAGTACCAGAGTTATTGGCTAAGTTAGTATGTAATACTTTGTAATTGAATATGAACAAATTTCAGAATTTAGAGATAACCCCCATTACATGTCTTCAAGAAATGCGTTAATATTTAATTTAAAACGACATACCATCAGAAACTTTAGCCAATTAACCAGTTTGTTTGCCGTAGGTGATGCCCACGACTAAACTGTCTACTCTGCAGCCTACTGTAAGGGTGTGAGGTGGTGCAGGTGTAGTAACAACTGCCTCACCACACACATGTTAATTGCTTGGCTTACACACTGGTGTGGCACTTGTTCTTCAAGCACTTGTGCTATAAAAGTCTACTAATATAAACATTATCTATTCAACTAGTTTAAAATGATTCTTATTTCCTCGCTAAATGAATTTTAGATTCAAGTTCCTGAGCCCATTATGTGCCCCTGTAACCTTTAAATACCTGCAACTACCACCCACGGGATGGGTATGGGGCCCACTACCGCCCACGGGATGGGTATGGGGCCCACTACCGCCCACGGGATGGGTATGGAGCCTAATACCACCCAGAGGATGAGTATGGAGCGTAATACCACCCAGAGGATGGGTATACAGCCCACGGGATGGGTATGGGGCCCACTACCACCCACAGGATGAGTATGGACCCTAATACCACCCACAGGATGGGTATGGAGCCCACTACCACCCACAGAATGGGTATGGTGCCCAATACCACCCACAGGATGAGTATGGAACCTAATACCACCCACAGGATGGGTATACAGCCCACTACCACCCACAGGATGGGTATGGAGCCTAATACCACCCACAGGATGGGTATACAGCCCACTACCACCCACAGGATGGGTATGGAGCCTAATACCACCCACAGGATGGGTATGGGGCCCACTACCACCCACAGGATGGGTATACAGCCCACTACCACCCACAGGATGGGTATACAGCCCACTACCACCCACAGGATGGGTATGGGGCCCACTACCACCCACAGGATGGGTATACAGCCCACTACCACCCACAGGATGGGTATACAGCCCACTACCACCCACAGGATGGGTATGGAGCCTAATACCACCCACAGGATGGGTATGGGGCCCACTACCACCCACAGGATGGGTATACAGCCCACTACCACCCACAGGATGGGTATACAGCCCACTACCACCCACAGGATGGGTATACAGCCCACTTCCACTCACGGGATGGGTATCAAATGGACAAAATCACGCAGACAAATATAAAACATGCAAATAAACTTTAAGTGAGTAAAGTTGTTGTGTAAGGCTATACTGATGTAGGTATCTTAAGGCCATAAACACCAAGCCCGACCTCGCTAAGTCACTCACCTTCTAGCAAGCTGGATTTAATTACTATAATAACTTCTTAAGGCATTGTTAAGATTTGGGGTCCAGGCTTCGAGCTTGTGTATTTTGGTGTTCGGTTTAAGGCCCATCAACCTATGGAGGTGTATGGAGGCCTATCAACCTCTGGTGGTGTATAGAGGCCTATCAACCTCTGGATGTGTATAGAGGCCTATCAACCTCTGGATGTGTAGGGAGGCCTATCAACCTCTGGATGTGTAGGGAGGCCTATCAACCTCTGGAGGTGTATGGAGGCCTATCAACCTCTGGATGTGTATAGAGGCCTATCAACCTCTGGATGTGTAGGGAGGCCTATCAACCTCTGGATGTGTAGGGAGGCCTATCAACCTCTGGATGTGTATAGAGGCCTATCAACCTCTGGATGTGTATAGAGGCCTATCAACCTCTGGATGTGTAGGGAGGCCTATCAACCTCTGGATGTGTAGGGAGGCCTATCAACCTCTGGATGTGTATAGAGGCCTATCAACCTCTGGATGTGTATAGAGGCCTATCAACCTCTGGATGTGTAGGGAGGCCTATCAACCTCTGGATGTGTATAGAGGCCTATCAACCTCTGGAGGTGTATAGAGGCCTATCAACCTCTGGATGTGTAGGGAGGCCTATCAACCTCTGGATGTGTAGGGAGGCCTATCAACCTCTGGATGTGTATAGAGGCCTATCAACCTCTGGATGTGTATAGAGGCCTATCAACCTCTGGATGTGTAGGGAGGCCTATCAACCTCTGGATGTGTAGGGAGGCCTATCAACCTCTGGATGTGTATAGAGGCCTATCAACCTCTGGATGTGTATAGAGGCCTATCAACCTCTGGATGTGTAGGGAGGCCTATCAACCTCTGGATGTGTATAGAGGCCTATCAACCTCTGGTGGGTTATTAAAGCCATCACAATAGTCAACACAACCCTCCTCTTTAGATAGTACTTGTTGTAACTATGAGCACTATAGTACAAACATTGACGTACTAAGCAATTAGATAGTACGACTTTTGTACTATTCACTTTATAGAGTCCGAAAATAAATGAAGCTAAAAACAAACTTAAATATCCCTAGGCCTAGTATAGCACACATATGTACTATATTAGGCCACATATGGCGAGCATTAGGCTTAGGAAGATTAGGTAAGGTTAAGTTAGTTTGTCTTTGCAACATAAGTAGAAAATCGTTTCCCGGTTTGTACAAATTCAATAGTACACATTTCTACTATCTAATTGCGTTGTATGTCGGTATATGCACTATAGTCCTCATCCTTGCTATAAGTACTACCAAAACAGGAGGATGGGCTGTAACACCTTAATCACCAAGTAAAAATATCTAGTCCTGAACATAATACAGGACTACAGTCAACTTTCTGTATATATATATATATATATATATATATATATATATATATATATATATATATATATATATATATATATATATATATATACACCGAAAATGTGGTCCACATCCCTGTGTACGTATCCCCTATGTTGGTAAACTAATAGTGTATCGACAAATAACGTCTTTAGCCTGTGAAGTAGGACTTACTTTGTCACGCTGAGTAGCTAGCCTAGTGGAAGACATTTACGATTAAATCATAATTTCTTTAATAATTTTGATGTGACCTCAAGAGACACTGCTTGGAGTGACCAAGGTCAGGTTAGGTCAGGTCAGGTCAGGTTAGGTTAGGTCAGGTCAGGTCAAGTTAGGTCAGGTCAGGTTAGGTTAGGTCAGGTCAGGTCAGGTCAGGTCACGAACACGAACATTTCGTATTCCCGACTACTTAGTTCACACAAAAATATCGTATATACAAAAATTGTCTGGTAATCTTGTGTTTGGGTAGGCCTAAGACATGCTCTAGTGCACCTGTTTAACACATGCTCTAGTGCACCTGTTTAGCATATGCTCTAGTACACCTGTTTAGCATATGCTCTAATACACCTGTTTAGCATATGCTCTAGTACACCTGTTTAGCATATGCTCTAGTACACCTGTTTAGCATATGCTCTAGTGCACCTGTTTAGCATATGCTCTAATACACCTGTTTAGCATATGCTCTAATACACCTGTTTAGCATATGCTCTAGTACACCTGTTTAGCATATGCTCTAGTGCACCTGTTTAGCATATGCTCTAATACACCTGTTTAGCATATGCTCTAGTACACCTGTTTAGCATATGCTCTAGTACACCTGTTTAGCATATGCTCTAGTACACCTGTTTGGCATATGCTCTACTACACCTGTTTAGCATATGCTCTAATACACCTGTTTAGCATATGCTGTATTACACCTGTTTAGCACATGCTCTAGTGCACCTGTTTAGCACATGCTCTAGTGCACCTGTTTAGCACATGCTCTAGTGCACCTGTTTAGCACATGCTCTAGTACACCTGTTTAGCATATGCTCTAGTGCACATGTTTAGCACATGCTCTAGTGCACCTGTTTAGCACATGCTCTAGTGCACCTGTTTAGCATATGCTCTAATACACCTGTTTAGCATATGCTCTAGTGCACCTGTTTAGCACATGCTCTAGTGCACCTGTTTAGCACATGCTCTAGTGCACCTGTTTAGCATATGCTCTAGTGCATCTGTTTAGCACATGCTCTAGTGCACCTGTTTAGCACATGCTCTAGTGCACCTGTTTAGCATATGCTCTAATACACCTGTTTAGCATATGCTCTAGTGCACCTGTTTAGCACATGCTCTACTACACCTGTTTAGCATATGCTCTAGTGCACCTGTTTAGCACATGCTCTAGTGCACCTGTTTAGCACATGCTCTAGTACACCTGTTTAGCATATGCTCTAGTTCACCTGTTTAGCATATGCTCTAGTACACCTGTTTAGCATATGCTCTAGTACACCTGTTTAACATATGCTCTATTACACCTGTTTAGCACATGCTCTAGTGCACCTGTTTAGCATATGTTCTAGTACACCTGTTTAGCACATGCTCTAGTGCACCTGTTTAGCACATGCTCTAGTGCACCTGTTTAGCATATGCTCTAGTACACCTGTTTAGCATATGCTCTAGTACACCTGTTTAGCATATGCTCTAGTACACCTGTTTAACATATGCTCTATTACACCTGTTTAACACATGCTCTATTACACCTGTTTAGCATATGCTCTAGTACACCTGTTTAGCACATGCTCTAGTGCACCTGTTTAGCACATGCTCTAGTGCACCTGTTTAGCACATGCTCTAGTGCACCTGTTTAACACACACTCTAGTGCACCTGTTTAACACATACTCTAGTACACCTGTTTAGCACAAACTCTAGTGCACCTGTTTAGCACATGCTCTAGTGCACCTGTTTAACACACGCTCTAGTGCACCTGTTTAACACACACTCTAGTGCACCTGTTTAACACACACTCTAGTACACCTGTTTAACACACACACTAGTGCACCTGTTTAGCACATGCTCTAGTGCACCTGTTTAACACACATTCTAGTGCACCTGTTTAACACATGCTCTAGTGCACCTGTTTAACACACACTCTAGTGCACCAGTTCAACACATACTCTAGTACACCTGTTTAACACACACTCTAGTGCACCTGTTTAACACATGCTCTAGTGCACCTGTTTAACACACACTCTAGTGCACCAGTTTAACACATACTCTAGTACACCTGTTTAACACACACTCAAGTGCACCTGTTTAACACATGCTCTAGTGCACTTGTGTACTTCTTAAAATGTGAGAGTTCATGAAATTCGTGTTTTCTTCAGTTGTTGACAAATTTGACTTGCACACTGTAGGCTGCTGGTCGTATCAATATATAAAACATGAGGTTAAGTCTGCGTTACTGAGCCTGTGGAAGTCAACTTGAGAAATATTAAGTTTGAGAAAGCGAAGTGTGAAATCCTAACTCTGAGAAAATGTGTTTATAAATATGGACCTAGAGAAAATCAATTTGTAGATATGGTCCTTGAGAAAGTGATTTTGTAAATTCGGAATCAAGTGAACTTATTCGACTAAAAAAGTAGCATTCAGTAGACGAATTCCAAGACAGATGTTGACATTATTGGCAGGAAGCGTCGTAAATCGTTACAATTGTGCTTGGACTAAACTAGTGTACAGCAATTTGAACTGAACTTACATTTCTAGACAAGCTTAAGCAAAATTAGCTTAACATTTGAGTGGTGATATATGTTGGTAAAACAGTGTTTAGTAGTAATGACAACACTAATAGTGAAAATTTGTAAATAACTTCATGGAAGGATTAATTTATTTTAGTTCTTCAATTTGTCTTCTCATCATTCTATTTTTGTAATATATTTACCAGATGTTTTCATCTTTGTAATGTATGTTTATACATCTATACAGTATATTTTATTTCAGTCACCTACATCTTGATCACCTGCCTTAGTAATTACCTAAGTGTAGTTACAGGATGAGAGCTACGCTCGTGGTGTCCCGTCTTCCCAGCACTCTTTGTCGTATAAACTTTTAAATTACTGACGGTCTTGGCCTCCACCACCTTCTCACCTAACTTGTTCCAACCGTCTACCACTCTCTTTGCGAAAGTGAATTTTCTTATATTTCTTCGGGAGATTTGTTTAGTTAGTTTAAATATATGACTTTTTGTTCTTGAAGTTCCAGGTCTCAGGAAATCTTCCCTGTCAGTTTTATCGATTCCTGTTACTATTTTGTACGTAGTGATCATATCGTCTCTTTTTCTTCTATCTTCTAGTTTTGGGATATTTAATGCCTCTGATCTCTCCTCGTAGCTCTTGTCCTTCAGCTCTGGGAGCCACTTAGTTGCATGTCTTTGCACTCGTTGATTGTTCAATAAATCCCTGAACTATGTTTAACAGATCTCTCACCCTGTCCATGGAGGACAGAAGAAAATGTATATATGTTGGTTAGCATTGTAAATGTGTGGCCACGTCTGTGGTCGAAAATAATAATAATAATAAAAAACTTTTCCAGTTTGTTGATGTGCTTCTTAAGATATGGGCACCACTCAACCGCTGCATATTCTAGCTTTGGTCTAACAAAAGTCGTGAACAATTTCTTTAGTATTTCAGCATCCCTGTATTTAAAAGCAATTCTGAAGTTAGAAAGTGTAGTATAGGCTTCTCGCACAATGTTCTTAATGTGGTCCTCAGGTGATAGTTTTCTATCAAGAACCACCCCAAAATCTCTTTCTTTATCATAATTTTTTAAAGATTTCTCACATAATTTATAGGTTGTGTGGGGTCTATGTTCTCCTATTTCACATTCCATCACATGGCATTTATTCACATTAAATTCCATTTGCCAAGTGATGCTCCATATACTTATTTTGTCCAGGTCTTAGCATCATCAGCAAACATGTTCATATAATTCTGTATTCCATCTGGTAAATCGTTTATGTAGACAATGAACATTACTGGTGCAAGAACTGAACCCTGTGGTATTCCACTTATGACATTTCTCCAGTCTGATACATTACCTGTGATTACTTCCCTCATTTTTCTGTCAAACACATTTTCATCCATGTTAGAAGCCTACCTGTCACTCCTCTAATATGTTCCCGTGTGTGAGTGTGTGTACCTGCGTGCGTGTATGGTAAGTTGAAATAATTACAAAATCGGGATTATCTATATTTACTATCTCTGTTGTATACCTAACTTACAAAGTTCAATTGTACCACAATATTGTTATATATATCAGCCTAGTCTCCAAAAATCACAGTGCTTATAGTAACTATATTATCAAACGTACACAAATGGACTCTTGGATCCAAAACTGTTCACATTTTGTACCACTGGATTGTTCCAAAAGATAAGCTTAAACAAATAGAGCCGTAACTATAGAACCCAAATTACCTTCTCCAAGGCCTAAGTAACCAAATATAGGCCTAATTTTGCATAGTGTTATACTAGGGATAAGAAAGTTTAGTTTTGGCTTTTATTTTCTGAACTGATATGGTATTGTGTGTAAAATTAATATAGTACGTAAAGCGAATATTGTATTTTTCAACAGTTCATTATTGTACTTTCCGTCAAATAGTTGATATAAGAACTATTATTTTAGGAGGATTGGTTGTAAGGTGAGGTGTGGGTATACTGTGTGACTGTGAGGTGAAGGTATACTGTGTGACGGTAAGGTGTGGGTATACTGTGTGACGGTCAGGTGTGGGTATACTGTGTGACGGTGAGGTGTAGGTATACTGTGTGACGGTAAGGTGTAGGTATACTTTGTGACGGTAAAGCATTTGGGACATAAAAATTTTTTCAAAGGACTCACATGTGAATTTTCTGATGCCAAAACAGATCCTAAAAGTTAGAAGAAATATCATTAAGAAATTCAGTGATCTCAACACCTGGTCGAAAGTAGAGTTACTTAACATTGTTTAACAAGCTTGCACGGCTGTGTACCTGCAAAATACTGATCTTGGTAAGCTTGAAGGTAAATATCCAAGACGAATCTTGGGAATCTACCCCTCCTCACACTCACTGTAATCTCACATCTCGTAGCCTCAGGTCCACACCCATACTTGTCGACGGAGTTCACAAACGAATGATAATCCTTTGCTCATCTAGCCAACTCAATCAATTTTTTTTTTAGGCGCTCAATCATCACTAGTAAATCCAACTTTTCCAGAAATATTAACTTAACTGTCAGGAAATAGAGCTTATGAGAGTGATATAATAGTGTAGCAGGTATATAGTATACTGGTGTAGCAGGTATATAGTATACTGGTGTAGTAGGTATACAGTATACTGGTGTAACAGGTATATAGTATACTGGTGTAGTAGGTATACAGTATACTGGTGTAGCAGGTATATAGTATACTGGTGTAGTAGGTATACAGTATACTGGTGTAGCAGGTATATAGTATACTGGTGTAGTAGGTATACAGTATACTGGTGTAACAGGTATATAGTATACTGGTGTAGTAGGTATACAGTATACTGGTGTAGCAGGTATATAGTATACTGGTGTAGTAGGTATACAGTATAC